>NC_133659.1:271507396-271807396 GCF_037893015.1 Macrotis lagotis | reverse complement strand
AGATAGATAGATAGACAGACAGACAGATAGACATATAGACAGATAGATATATCTTAGAATCAAGATGCCAAGGCAGACTCAGAAACTCTATAAAAATAACTATAAAACACTTCTCACACAAATAAAATCAGATTTGAATAACTGGGCAAATATCAACTCCTCATGGATTAGCCACACTAGTAGTATAAAAATGAAAATTCTGCCTAAATAAACTAGCTATTCAGTGCCTTACAAATTAAAATTCCAAAAAATTACTTTAATGAGCTAGGAAAAATTGTAAATTCATATGGAGAAATAAAATGTCAAAAATATTCAGTGATTTAATGAAACAAAAGTTCAAAGGAAGGTGGCTTAGCTCTACCAGATCTACAATTATATTATAAAGCATCAGTTATAAAAACAGTCTGGTATTGGCTAAGAATTAGAGTGGAACAGACTAGGTGCAGCAGCAGGAAATGCTGATAGTAATCTGCTGTTCCAGCTTTTGGAATAAAAACTCTCTCCTTGATAGAAACTGTGGGAATATTGGAAGTTAGTATGGAAGAAACTTGGATTAGACCAATATCTCATTCCCTAAACCAAGATAAGATCAAAACAGGTACAGGAATAAGACATAAAAGACAACATGATAAGCAAACTAGGAGATCAAGGAACAGTTTATCTCTCAGATCTATGGAAAGGGAAGCAGTTTAAGAACAAGGAAGAGATTGAGAACAATGTAAAATCTATCAGAGTGCCTTCTATGGGGACATGGAAGGAATGGAAGTAAGGTTGGGGGGAAATTGTCAAATTCAAAAAAGATATAAAAAGTAAATAAATAAATCACAAGACTCATAGAAGAAAAAGAAAGAAAGAAGTTAGCACAAGACCTGATGAATTTGAGGGAAAGATGAAGAATTCCATTTTTTATATGTTCCGTTGGAGATACTAAGATTGAATTCTGAGCATGAGGAAAAGAAACAGACTGGCTAGAAGCCAGGTTTTTTAAATTTTTTTTTTATTTATTTAAAGCAATGGGTTTGAGTGACTTGCCCAGGGTCACACAGCTAGGCAATTATTAAGTGTCTGAGGACAGATTTGAATTCAGGTCCTCCTTACTCCAGGGCAGGTGTTCTATCCACTATGCCACCTAGCTGACCCCTAGAAGCTAGTTCTTAATTCTGTAAAGGAGATCAAAAGAATGGTGAGGACTGAATACAGAAATTTGGTAATCATTGAAATAGTGGTGATGAAAACCAAGGAGGTTACTAAGAGTTAGTTCAAAAAAAAGAAAATAAGAGTATAGAGAATAGAAATCTGGGTGAATAGCAAGTAAAGAGATTAATAATAAATAGTTGCGCATTTTCAGGAAAAACAGGAGAGAACAGTGTCATAAAAAAAACCAATAAAAAACATAAAACAGACAAGAGAATCCTATAAAGAATCAAAACTCCTAGCTATGTTTATTATTTCCCCCCACCTAAGAATTTGGCTATAAGTGATGGGGAAAGGGAAGATATCCATGAAGATAGTTTGATGGGATAGTAGAATGAAGTGGAGGTTTTTACAATGATTTGAACTAATTTGAAGTGCAGAAAAGGTGTCAGTGGATTAATGGAGATTGAAGAATAGCCAAAAAGAGGAGGAAAAAAATTAACAGGCAAGTTTCTAGAGGAGACAGGAAAGCATGTGATCAAGTTTGTGTCTCATACAATATCAAATGATTATCTGCTTTATTTCCTTTTATAAAATTTAAATGTAAAATGCTGGCACAGAAACTGGTAAAAATAAATGATCATCCAATTGTTTAACCTTAACTTAGCATTTTACCTTTGCATTGTTATCTTGATATGCATGAGGATAGCAGGTTTCAAAAGAAAGAATAATAATCAAACTTTAATTATCTAGGTGCTTCCTAGGAAATGAAAAGTGTGATAGGAATATTAATTCATCTACTTTACATCTTGCCAACAAACAATAGTAATTACAATTTCATTTTTTGACTTTCCAGCTAATGTAATTGCCAAACAGTTTACATCCCTTTGATCATTTCAATGGAATGGAGTTAGTCTTAAGAAGAAAATTCCAAGAGGAATGGTTACTTACCACTTGATTTAAAACCTTCTTAATACCACATGACATGAACTTACCAAAATTTCAAAAACCTAAATTGTTAATATTTCATAGAATATTAGACTTCTGATGGATTAAGAAAGATAGATTAAATCCCACCTCTGATATATCTATGAATCCATGGCTATTAGCTGAACTTCACTCAGTTTCCACATTCATATGATTGGAGTTAATAATAGGAATTACCTCTGCCTTAGATTGTTATGAGAATCAGATAAAATGAGTTTAATGATATAATGTATGTTAAACATTTATCAATTTTAAAATACAGTAATGTGAACTATTATTGTTTGTTATTGTTATGATTGCAGTGATTTGTTATTGTTAAGTATGGTTAAATAAGCAAGTCCATTCAGAGATGGAAAACTGCAATGACTCTAGAAAACAAAGATTTTACATTAATATGATAGAATTTTTATAATAAATCATATTTTTAAAAACTGGGGATGAATTTTAAAATGAAATTATTGGAATTCAGTTAAGTCAACAAGCATCTCTTAAGCATATATTATGGTCTTTCCTAGAAGTGAGTCAATTTCAATTTTCTATAAAGACCTATAAAGACATGATAGAATTGAAGCATAGTTGGAAAGGATTTTAATGGCTATTAAGTTCAAGTCCCTCATTTTTTAAACCAGGAAATTTTATTCATTTGTATTTTGCTTAAAAAAAACATAAAGTCTGAATAACTAGTTTGCCTAGAATCACATGACTTTTAAACATCTGAAACAAGATTGAAATTATATTTCTAATTTCAATCCCTTTATCTATTAAACTATTTAGCTGAGTTTATGTAGGGGGCAAGAGAATTTGATTCCTATCATATGTGTAAACAAGACAGTTACATGGTACAGTGAGTGTAATGCCTTGGACAAGTCACTTAGTCCTATTTGTCTGAGTTTTCTTATTTGTAAAATGATCTGAAAAAGAAAATGGTCAACCACTTTAAAATGGTTATGAATATAGGGCTTCTTGGTCTTCACAGGGTGGAGGGAGGTCCCTTTGAAATCCACTACCAAAGGGAAATAGGCACAGCTAATCACAAAACTGGGAGAGTCCTAATACCAATCCAAAAATGACAAACCCAAGATTAGAAGAAACTAGTCTTTAACCCCTCAAAAGTAACCTAGAGATCTTGACCTAATGCAACTGAGTTTACTCAATTGGGTAAATGAATATTATCCCACACACCCCAGTGATGATCGGGATTCATCAACATATCATGCCTGGTATGATATGGGAAGGGATCATATTAGGGCCATGTCATGAGATGGGCAGACCTCTTTGACTGTAACTCAAATTCTGAGAGCCTATGAAAATCCAGGTGGGCAGGGAAAGAGTTTCTAAAGACTATATAATACTTTATGAAATGTCCCCATCTTGTGCCTCACTCTAGGTGAGGTACCCCATATCCTGCAGAATTCATGAATAAACTTTTAAATTTTTTCTCACTCTAGCAGATTTCTTTCATTTATACATAACAGAATCTTTGGCAAAAGGAAAACACACACACACACACACACACACACACACACACAAATGAGGTCACAGTCAGACAAAACAAAACAACAACTAATATGTATATACATATCTTTTCTTATTTTTCTCTTAAACTAAGATCAGATGTAACATTCTCCCTGAAACTTTTGCAGTTTACTCAGTATAGGGTACCCTCTGCCACCTCAAATTACCTTTACCTATTGATTGTTGAGGGTGAATTTTGCCTTTAAACTATATAAAATTGATTTATTTACTAAGCCCTTGAAACAAGAATTTAGGAATTAGTTGGAAGTTGCAGAGGTACATTTCAACTGGATATGAAGGGTCTTCTCTTAGTAAGAATGATCTAGCAGTTGTAAAAGGTGAACTTCACCTTTAAGAACAAATATAAATATAAATGGGAAAAAATCTAACATATGCAAAAATGAGAATTTCAGAAACAAAAGACTTGCCTGCTTGTTTTTCCAAATCTTTTTAAGCTAGCAACATCCTAAGGGGGAGGATTCCTATGGTTTAGCATCACTAATAAGGCAGAAATGTCCTAAATTGGGAGAAGGACACTTCCTTAATGGACATGTACTGAAGATTCCACCTTCTGATTGTGCATTCCAATATTCCATTTGGAGTCCTGTTAATCAGGAATCCCTTTCATGCATGACTGACTTCAAGTCTAGATGAACTAATAAACATATATGTTAGACTAATTCTGGTTCCTTTTCATTTACTGAGGCCAAAATCTGGAGGTTAACACTATCTATCTATCTATCTATCTATCTATCTATCTATCTATCTATCTATCTATCTATCTTGTACTTCCCTTGTTGAATATGAACTTCTTGAAGGGGAGGTTCCTATGCACCCTTTGTCTTTTTTTATTTGCTCATTTATTTGTTTACTTAAACATTTTATTTGTTGAGATTTTTCTTCACCTAACAATCTCAATTCTGCCTCACCCCCAACAATTAAGAACACAAGAAAAACAAAATCATTTATAAAAATTCAGTCAAAATAAATTTCCACATTGGCCACCTTCAAAACATTTTGCTTCAATTTGCCTTCTGAGTTATCCTATCTCTCAGGAGGTGAATTGGTATATTTACTCATTAGTCATCTGAAATCCTGTATGGTCATTACACTGATAAAAGTTGAGCTCAGTAACAGTCCATCTTATTACATACAATATCTTGTTTATTCATTCCCCAATTATTTATGGGCAACCCCTCAAATTCCCATTATCTGAAACTCAAAAAAGAGATTGCTTACACACACACACACACACACACACACACACACACATGTATATTTAGAGTTTATTTTTTTCTTAGGTCTAATACCCTATATCTAATTCCCCTTCCATCTCCCTTTTTTTTCCTTCTATTCCCCAATTAAGTTTAATATATTTCTCTGCACAGATATGTGTGCATATTCTACCATGTTCTGACTGATTCAGATAAAAATGAATTTCAAGTTTGAGCTATTCCCTCCCCTCTCCTAACTTCTTCCACTTCTTTTTTATAAATTTCTTCTTGAGCACCATAATTACGTGTGATAATTTTCCTAACCTAATATCCACACCCCATTTGCAGGTATATTTCTCTTGAACTTAAAAGAAGACAATAACATAAAAATGAAACCTAAGTTGGAAGAAAAATTCTAGTTGGACCCAAGCCTAACACAAATTCCTTGAAGAGTTAATGGTCAAGGAAAAAATAGGAAAAGAAATGATAGGATGGGAAACAGAAATTATGAAAATAGAATTATACCCTGGTAAAAGACACACAAACATACATACCTGCACATGCACACACACACACATATGCAAACACACGCAAACACAAAAAATCACTAATGAAAAGAAGCTCCATAAAAATTAGAATTGGAAAAGTGAAAGCTAATGACCTCAAGAAACATAAAACAATAATAAATTATAAATTATTTCATTAAAAAAGCAACTAAACAAATTACTTGGACAATAGTCCAAGAAGAGATAATCTTGTAAATATGGGACACTGAAAGCTGTGACCATCATTTTGCAAGAAATTAACAAAGGAGATTTTGAACCAGAGGATAAAATAGAAATTGAAATAAATTTGATTGCCTCCTCAAAAGTATTTGAAGACAAAAACCTCTCAGGAATGTTATATTCCAAATCCCAGAGCGCCAAGATCAAAGAGAAAAGAAGCTTCAAATGTTGTGGAACTCTAGTCAATAACACATACAATTTAGTGGCTTCCATTAAATTAAAGAAATGTAGGGCTTAGAACATGATTTTTTGAAGGACAAAGGAATTAGGATCACAAACAAGAATAACCTACCTTTCAAAGCTGAATATACTCTATTGGGGGGAAAAGATGGGTATTTAATGACATTAGAGCACTTTTGAGATTTTCTGTTGAAAAGATCAGTGCTGATTAGAAAATGTGACATTTAAACATAAGGCTCAAAAGAAGCATAAAATGGGTAAACATGAAAGAGTAATCATAAAGGTATCAAAAATGTTCAAATATTTACTTTCCAACCCTCACACACACACCCCAAAAAGTTCATTCCCACATAAAGTGTGACATCACTATAAAACTCATGGAACAATTCTATTTTTTAATGTAAATATTTGTTTTCCAATTATATACAATAGTAGTTTCTACCTATCATTTTTGCAAGTTTGGAATTTTACAGATTCCTGCCCTCCCTTCCTTCCCTCTCCCCTCTCCCCAAAAGAAAGCAATCTGATAGTTTTAACATTTGTTTCCATGATATGCATAGATCAAAACTGAATCAATTGAGAGGGGAAAAAACATCTTTAAGAAAGAAAGAATATATTAGAGATTTAAAATTTATATGAAAATCTTACTTTTTTTTAAGAATTGAAGGTAACAGGAGTGGTACAGTGGATAGAGCACCAGTCCTGGAGTCAGGAGTACCTGAGTTCAAATTTGGCTTCAGACACTTAATAATTACCTAGCTGTGTGGCCTTGGGCAAGCCACTTAACCCCATTTGCCTTGCAAAAACCTAAAAAAAAAAGAAAAAAAAAAGAATTGAAGGTGGTAATATTTATTCTTTTTTTTAACCTGCATAGTTCTTTCTTTGGATTCAGATAGTATTCTCCATAATAGTTCCCCCGAAATTGTCCTTGATTATTGCATTGATGGAATGAGCAAGTCAATCAAGGTTAATCATATTATTTAGGTGTACAGTATTCTTCTATTTTTTTCTCATCTCACTCAGCATCAATTCGTAAAAGTTTGTCCAGGCTTCTCTGAAATACTCATCCCTCCTGATTTCTAATAGAAAAATAGAGTACATGTAACAATTCTAAAATGGTAAGACTGTGAACCATTTTGGGGAATTTTCTCTGGCTAGAAACTGAAGATGTTTTATAAATGAAATAAGCATGGAACCAGTGATAGCAATCACAGCTTGGTTGCCTGACCAAGAATAATAATAGGACACACTTATATACCAAGCTAGCACTATCTGAAGGAGCATGAAAAGAGTGAAAGGAATTATATTTCCAATAAAAGATTTGAGACTGCTTTTTTCCTAAATTGTTGAACCCTCAGAGCAGTACTAAGGCAACTCTCATTTCTTTTTATAATTATAGAAACTGTTAATTATTAACTTTTATTTCTTTCCTAATTGCACTTAGTATTACTAGTTTAGTATTACTAGTCATTTCTCTGACTGAGGCTGGCAGTACAATACCCACTTGTGGTTAAATCCTGCTGCTGAAAGGCATAACTTTTGTCTGTTCCTTCCTGACCTGGATGGGTTCACCCATTCTTTTTTTTTTTTTGGCAAGTCAAGTGGGGTTAAGTGACTTGCCCAAGGCCACACAGCTAGGTACTTATTAATTGTCTGAAGCCAAATTTGAACTCAGGTACTCCTGACTCCAGGGCTGGTGCTCTATCCACTATGCCACCTAGCCACCCATGGTTCACCCATTCTTAAGCAGTCTAGTGGCTACTCATTCTCAGAGGCTCACCATATTGGTGATGAACATAATTTTCATGTCTTATTGCCTTAGTCAAATACAGAAGAAATCCATTGTGATCATCTTTACTAGTGGTAGGAATTATATTTGTACAAATACCTGCTTTGGCTAGAGAAATGGCTCTCACTAAATGATTATTCTTTAAGTACTTTATGTTCAACCTTCATATGGATATATTCCAATTATATTAGAAAGTGACATTTATCAAAATTGTTATTGGCTACAAACTTGAGAAGTAGATCAGTGAACTAGATTGGGTAGAAAAGAAACAGCAGTAAATTTTTAAAATAATTTACTGGTTGATATACTCAAAGAATCTAGCTTTTGGGATCAGAACCCACTTTTTAACAAAAACTTCTGGGAAAACTGGGAAAAGAGGGACAAAAACTAGCACAAACCAGCATCTCACATCTTATAACAAGATAAGGTCAAAATGGGTATAGAATATAGAGTATAGGTTGATAACAAAAGTCAGTTAAGAGAGCAAAGAATGATATATGGAGAGGGGAGAGGTTTTTAACCAACAAGAAACAGAAAACATTTTAAATTGCTAAGAGGAAAATTTTGACTACACTAAATTAAAAAAAAAAGTTTTTATACAAAGTCATGAAACCAAGATTAGGAGGAATGTAAAAAAAGGTGGAAAATAATTTTAATAGTGTGTCTAATAAAGGTCTCATTTCTAAAAGATATGAAGAACTGAGTCAAATTTATAAGAGTTCAAGTTATTCTCCAATTGACAAATGGACAAAGGTTATAATCAGGCAATTTTCAGATGAAAACTATCTATAGTCAAAAGGAAAAAAAAATGCTTCAAATCATTATTGAGAATAGAAATACAAATTGAAACCACTCTGAGGTATCATCCCACACCAATCAGATTTAGTAAAATGACCAAAAAGGAAAATGATAAATATTGAAGAGGATGTGAGAGAACAGCACTAATGCATTGTTAGTGGAGTTGTGAACTGATCCAAACAATTAGGAGAGCAATTTGGAACTCTGTCCAAAGAACAATAAAACTGTGCACACTCTTTGATCCAGCAATACCAGTAGCAGATCTGTATCCTAATGAGATCATGAAAAGGAAAAGACACGCATGTATAAAAATATTTATAAAAAATCTATTTGTAGTAGGAAAGAATTGGAAATTGAAGGGTATCTCATCAATTGGGGACTGGCTGAGAAAGTTATAGTGAATTATTTTTTCTGTACAAAATCATGAGCAGCCAGACTTCAGGAAAGTTTGAAAACACTTGCATGAATTGATGTTTGTAGAATCAGTAGAACATTGTAGACATTAACAGAAGCAATTTTCTATAGTACCACTCAAAAGTTCAGTGATCAAAGACAGTTCTGAGAGATCTGTAATGGAAAATGACACCTATATTCAGGAAATAAAGCAAACAGACAAACAAAAAACCAAACTAAACTAAACACAATTGTGAAGTCTGAATGCAGAGCAAACCATATTATGTTCACTTTTTAAAATTTCCTTTGTTTTTTTCATTCTCATGCTTTTCTCACTTAATTTTAATTACTCTTTTATATCTTGACTAATATGGATATATGTTAAATATAATTGTGCATGTACAACTTATATCAAATTGCTTATTGCCATGAGGAGAGAGGAGTAGATGGTGCTCAAATAATATAGAACTCAAAATTTTGCAAAAGATTATATATATAAAATATAGATATAATAATATATATACATTTAAAAGCATCTTTTTTTCTTTAAATGAGAACAGCATTTTGGATTATACTCCAAATACTTGCTTCTCCAAATATATAAAATATTATAACTCAAGAGTAATTAGTACAAAAAGAATAAATTTTATCTTCAAAAAACAACCATCATGATCATTTATCTTTGGAAGTGAGAAAAATAAGCATCTCCTTGAGGAATAGAGTTGACCTGCAAATGTACATTATAATAAGGTCTGTTTAACAAGCTATTGCTTTGCTTAAATGAAAATATAGAATATTTGGAACAGAAATAAGAGACAAAGAGGGTAAGGCACTGGAAAATCAAGTTTACTAAATGATTAATTCTACTTATGTTATTTCAAAATATTTAATTTCATAATCTTTAGAGGATGTAAAATAGCTATGGAAAAGAAACGAAAGGGTAATTAAAGTCACAGAAGACCTAAATATTTGGTGAATGTATTTTCAACTTCTGTTACTGGGAATTAGAGGAAAATAGGTAGTTAATTAGTTTTTTTTTAAGTAGTTATATTTTATTATTTTTTTTCTCTAGGATGTTGGAGAAAATAAAAACTGAAGCTTCAAATAGGAAAGTAACTCCCAAAGTAATCTCTTTTTTTTAGGTTTTTATTTTGCAAGGCAAATAGGGTTAAATGGCTTGCCAAAGGCCACACACCTAGTTAATTATTAAATATCTGAATCTGGATTTGAACTCAGGTCCTCCTGACTGCAGGGTTGGTGCTCTATCCACTGTACCACCTAGCTACCCCCAAAGTAATCAATTTGGGGGTTTTTTTGGTACTTGAGGTTTCTGATGACTTTTTTAAAATTTATTCTTATTTTGTACAAATAATGTTTTTTATACATTACTAAAATTTTCTTGTTTAAGAGTGAAAGTAATCATTATTAAGTGAAAAATAAATCACATATTGAAAAGTTCTGAAACATTTGGGATTTCTCAGATAACATCCCTTTCATTCAAAGAACAAATTCCCAAGTTAAAAAGTCACATCCCTCATAAGTGGATGATTAAACCTTAGATGCATAAGATGATACTCTGTAATAAAAATAAAATAATAATAATAATAATGAATTTAGAATAGAGGAAAGTCAAAGAAAAAGCAATAAATTGTCTATTTAGTATGATAAAACCTAAAGAAATCAGTAATGATATATGAATACAATTATATAATTTACATATATAGATAGATAGATAGATATTTATGTGCATATGTACACAATCCCCATGAAATACTAAATTTTTTTAAGTTTCATTAAAATGAAAGGTTTTTAGAATGCTAATTTTTTCATGCTTTATCATATTCTCTAACCTTTCTTCCATTTACTACAATATGTAGAGAGAAAATATAATGTAAGTAAATAGATAACAATGTAATTTTAAATACCATATTGACTCATTTGTCTTTGTGATTCTGGATAAGTCACTGAAATTCTTAATACCTCACTCACACAATTCTCTAAGACTACAACTTATAATCAAGGTGATTATTTCATTGGAATGGGGGAATCCCTATAGGATGAAATCTCAAATTTAGTTTAAAAAGGTGCTAAATCTCACTATGATAACTAGTATACATATGTAATGTATTACATAACACTTTTGATCATTCTTTTTATTTTTCATAATTTTTGGAATAAAATAATTTTTATACTTGACATTAACTTTAAAGCTTACAAGCAATCTGTGAATTTAATTTTCAATTTAAAAAAGATGCTTTTCTCCAAATTTTTCATTATCCTCTGTGCTGAAATGCCCTGGTTCTATCAACATGTAAAGTTCATTGCCTTGAACATAGGAGGGTAAGGCAAATTTCAGATAGCTTCTTCTGACTTGTGGTAAAGCTCTTTAAAAGGTTCCTCTTCAGGTTAGGTCAATAGATTCCAGTTGTGACTTGGGCAATCTCCTTTTCTTACCTCCCTGTCTTATATTGGAAGGTCAGGATCCCACAGGTCTTTCCATTATCCAATGCTTGAAAATTACAATCAATCAAAATTCCAAAAAAAAATATTTCAATGAGTTAGAAAAAAATTATAAGTAAATTCATATGGAGAAATAAAAAGTCAAGAATCTCCAGGGATTTAATGAAAAAAAGTACAAAAGAAGGTGGCTTAGCCCCATGAGTTCTAATAGTATATTATAAAGAATCAGTCATCAAAACTGTCTGGTACTGGCAAAGAAATAGAGTGGTGGACCAGTGGAATAGACTAGGTGCAATAGCAGGAAATGATTATAGTAATCTGCTGCTTGATAAACCCAAAGAGTCTAGCTTTTGGAATAAAATCTCTCTCTTTGATAAAAACTGTTGGGAAAATTGGAAATTAGTATGGAAGAAAGTTAGATTAGACCAACACCTCACACCCTTTACCAAGATAAGATCCAAATGGATACAGGATCTAGACATAAAAAATAATATTATGAGCAAACTAGAAGATCAAGAAGTAGGTTACCTGTCAGATCTATGGAAAGGGAAGGAGTTTATGACCAAATAAGAGGTGGAGAACATAATTTAAAACAAACCAGATAATTTTGATTACATTAAATTAAAAAAACTTTTTGCACAAACAAAGCCAATGTAATCAAGATCAAAAGAAATGTAGTAAATTGGGAAATAATTTTTGACTTGTGTTTCTGACAATGGACTCATCTCTAAAATATACAGAGAATTGAGTCAAATTTTTTTAAAAAGACAAAAAATATTCAAATTCAAAGGAAACAACATCAGACTAATATAGGACCTATCAGCCTCAACACTGAAGGATGGGAAGAACTGGAAAAACATATTTCAGAGAGCTAAGGACCTAGAATTACAACCCAGAATGTGCCACCCTGCAAAATCTGGAATATACTGTCAGGGGAAAAGATGGATATTCAATTAAATAGAGGATTTTCTAACACAAAGACCAGAACTGAACAGAGAATTCAATCACTAAATATACTGCTGAAGTGTTACATAAAAAAGGTAAATGAGAAAGGGGGACTGACAAAAAAAAATTCTTTTAAACAAACTAGTCCCTAAAAGGGAAGATAGAACAATTCTAATTCTTTAGAACTTTACTTCTCTAAAGAAAATTAGAGGGTAGATTACAATGGAAGAGAATGAACCTAAAGGACCTGAGTATAATTATGCTTTGGCTCTCAATTGAAGAGGTCCAAGATGATATCACTGTGTTTGAGACAAAAAGGCCAGAAAAAAATGCAAGGGTGTTAACTTTAACTTAAGTGTCTCATTATACTTTGACTCATTCTAATCACAAGGTGCTAAGCCTTTTGTCTAATGAGGTCATCATAAACTACAAGGACCTGACACAGTGTCTCTGTTACTTACAATATATAATTAAATTAAAGACACCATGGCATAACTCATTATGTGATGTTCTTGGATTTTTTTATTATGTTTTATTATACCTTTGTAAAGGAAGTCCTTGCATGTAGAGTTTTCCATGCCAACAAAATCAGAGTATATATATATATATATATATATATATATATATATATATATATATATATATTGAAATCAATGTGAACTCATTCAGGAAACCTAATTGTGGGAAATATTAAGATTTGAATGGGGTCCTAAATGGGTTCCCAAATAAAATTTGAATAGAACAAGTAAGGAAAGGCATGTTAGGTGGGGAGAGGGAGAATTAATATAGAATATTGTCATGAAAAAGAGAAGAGAATAAACAGTGATGTGTAGTAGAATATTTGGACTTCTGGGGCAGAACCAAGATGGTGGTGCTAAGTTAACCTGCTCTTGGAGCCTTTCCCTACCAAAAGATAAACTGTGACATTCACACTATTCATCAAGATAAAGGGAAGATTCAAAAAAGTTTTCAACTGTAGACATTGTGGAGGATCTTCAGTGAAGGTCTGCCTCACTGGAGAAAAGGGAAAGTAAAGTCCAGGAGGCAGGAGAGCAGGAAAGCCAGCAGGAGGCTTTTAGCCACAGTGCCATCTAGGTCCATACAGCTAGATAGCAAGCCAGAAGGAGGATTCCAAACCCAAACAAAGTCTTAACCCTTAGAGCATGGGGTAAAAGACAGAACTAAGGTTGGGAACAACCCTCAGTTAAGTCAGAACCTGGACCTAAAGGAGAAAAATAAAAAAGAAACCTCTGCAAAGGCAAGGTCTGGACTGCATAGGCAACATCTTGTCCAACAACAAGCCAATGATCATACCCCAGCCCCAGAAAAATAAAAGCTTGGGTCTATACTACATATATCTCAGGAGTAGAACTAAAATAGCAGTGATGATCAAAAAAGCTTCCAAGGTAGAGCCAAGATAGTGGCATGAAGCTAGCCTGCTCCTGGAGCTTTTCCCTACCAAAGATAAATGAAGCCTCTACTCTGACATTCACACTGAGTGGAATATTCTTTCTTAAGAGTTAATATCCCTAGTGAAGTCCTCTCAGGGTTAAAAATCATTAAAACAAAGACAGACTATTATTCTTAGAAGAAAGAAGGAGATAGACCTTGCATTCTCAGTCATCACCCTCCCAATTCTATTAGGGAGGGAAACAGTGGACTATTTCCAGAAAGACCTTGCATTGTCAGCCAGACACCCTCCTGATTTTGTTAGGGAGGGAAATAGTGGAATACTTCCAGAGAAGAAACCTTAGTTAGCCACCTATTTGGTGATAGAGTGGGAGAGTAGTAGACTGCCTTCTCTTGTTTGATGATAAATACTAAGAAGCCCTTGCATACTCTGAACATTAATTCATTTAGATAGACAACAAAAGGTCATTAGATTATCATCTTCTTATACCCTCACCATCTGGATGGTGATGTAATATTCTATGCAAACATTTCATTCATCTCTTTGTTACTGGGTAGATTTTGCACATAAAGATTGTAACCCTGAAAACATTAACCAATCAAAACAAAAAGGCTGAAAAAACTGAAGAAAATGTAAAGTAAATTCTAGGGAAAATAAATGACCTGGAAAACAGATCCAGGAGAGACAACCTATTGATAAGTTGACTACCAGAAATCCTGGATCAACAAAAGAACTTGGAAAACATCATGCAGGAAATTAAATGGTAAAACTGCATCGAACTACTTTTAGAAAATGATTACAATATGGAAATTGAAAGAATACACAGAACCCCTCCAGAAAGAGACCCCAGGATAAAAATTCCAAGGCCCATAATAGCCAAATTCCAGAACCCTCAAATAAAAGAGGAAAATATCACAAGCATCAAAAAGAAAACAATTCAGATACAAAGGCAACACAATCAAGATATTGGAATAACTGGGTCTTGTCCCTCAATTGAAGGGGTCCAAGATGACATCACTATGTTTGACACAAAAAGGCCTGAAATAAATGCAGGAGTGTTAACTTTAACTTAAGTGTCTCATTATACTTTGACTCACTTTAATCACAAGGTGCTAAGCACCTTATTTGTTGAGGGTATCATAAAGTACAAGGATCTGAAAAAGTCTCTCTGTTACTTACAATCATTAGTAAAGTCCTCAGAGTGAGCTCCAGAGACTCCCAGTACTTAGAGTTCTTCAAGATTCTTCAAGTTAATTTGATCAAGTTACCCTGTTTCACTGAAAAATGAGTTAAGCATCTTGGTTGGTGGGGGTGGAGGTTGGGTAAAGTGGGAGAAACAAAAGGCCTTGGTTCATTTAACAACATTTAGCCCAGTGAGGGAATAAGATACATTCCCACTTGGGTTTAAAAATTTAACAATCTGCAGGGAAGGGGACACTGGGAATGGGAAAGACAAGGGACTGATAAAAGGGAAGGGGAAGGGATAAGTGAAATTAAACTGAAAGTTAAATTTCTAAAAGAATAGTCAAAGGAGAAAGGTATTACAATTTTGGTGAGAAGGAATAAGAGAAAAGGCAAGAGATAAATATAAATGGAGAAAGATAACATGAAGGGAAATATAGAATTAGTAATCTTAACTGTAAATGTGAATAAGATGAACTGTTCCCATAAAATGGAAGCAGATATCAGAATGAATTAAAAACTGGAATCCTACAATATGTTGTTTACAAGAAGCACATTTGAAGAAGAAAGAAACACACAGAGTAAAGGAAAGAGGTTGGAACAAAATATATTATGCCTCAGTGGAAGTAAAAAAAAAAATCTGGGGTAGAAATTCTAATATTATACAAAGAGCAAAAATCAATCTCATTAAAAGGAAAATGGAAGAAAACTATATTTTCTTAAAAGGCACCATTACTAAGCATGTATGCATCTAGTGGTATAGCATCCAGATTCCTAGGGGACATGCTGAGAGAATTACAAGGAGAAACAGAAACTAAGACTTTAATAATGGGAGACCTCAGTATCCCCATCTCAGAACAAGAAAAATCTAATAGCAAAATAAACAAAAAGGAAATTAAGAAGGTGAATGAAATCTTTGAAAATTTAGATATGATAGACATCTGAAGAAAATTTAATGGAGATAGAAAAGAATATACCTTTTTTTCGACAGTATATGGCACCTTCACCAAAGTTCACAAGGTACTAGTGCACAAAAACCTTAAAATCAAATGCAAAGGGCTGGCTAGCTTGTGCAATGGATAGAGCACTGACCCTGGAGTCAGGAGTAACTGAGTTCAAATCCAGCATCAGACATTTAATAATTTCCTAGCTGTGTGGCCTTGGGCAAGTGCCTTGCAAAAACCTAAAAAAAAATCAAATGCAAAAAGGCAGAAAAAATAAATACACACTTTTCAGACCATGATCTAATAAATATTATATGTAATAAAGGATCAGAGTAAGATAAATCAAGAAATAATTGGAAATTAAATAACTTTATCTTAATGGATGGATCAAACACCAAATAATACAAAAAATCAATAAATATATCAAATAATATGATAAACCTGAGACAACATATGATTATCTCAATAGATGCTGAAAAAGCCTTTGATAAAATGCAACATAATTTCTTATTAAAAACACTAGAAAGGCTAGGAATAACTGGAGTTTTCCTTAAAATAATAAAGTATCTCTCTAAAACCATCCACAAATAATGTATACAATGGGAATAAACTCATATCATTTCCAATAAATTCAGGGGTGAAACAAGGATACCCATTATCACCATTACTATTCAATATAATATTAGAAATGCTAGCAGGAGCAATAAGAGAAGAAAAAAGTAATTGAAGGAATTAGAATTGGCAATGAGGAAGCAAAACTTTCACTTGGCAAATGATATGATGGTGTGCCTCGAAAACCTGAGAAACTATCTAAAAAATTCCTTGAAACAATTAACAAATTTATCAAAGTAAGTAGGATGTAAAATAAACCCACATAAATAATCAGCATTGCTATATATGAGCAAGAAAGCCCAGGAATAAGAGATAGAAAAAAATTCCATTTAAAATATGTGTAGACAACTTTAAATACTTGGAAATCTGCCTCCAAAGACAAACTGGGAAACTCTATGAACCCAATTTATAAAGTCAGATCTAAATCATTGGGAAAATGTTAAATGTGCATGGTTACATTGAGCTAATATAATAGCAAGGACAATTCTACTCAAATTAAATTTCTGATTCTGTGTCATACCATTCAAAGTGCCAAATAACTACATTACTGATCTAGAAAAATAGTAAAAAAAATATTCATCTGGAGCAACAAAAGGGAAAAAATAGGAAGGAAACTGATTTAAAAAAATTCAAGGAAGGAGGCCTAGCTCAACCAGATCTAAAGCTATACTATAAAGCAGCAGTTATCTGGTGCCAGTTAAGAAATAAAGTAATAGATCACTGGATTAGGATAGGTTTAAAAGAAACTGCAGCAATTGACTACAACCATCTACTATTTGATAAAGCCAAAGCACTCAGCGTCTGGGGTAAGAACTCACTATTTGACAAAAATTGTTGGGAAAATTGAAAAGTAGTTTGGAAAAACTAGGCATAGACTCACATCTCACACTCTATACCAAAATAAGGTCAAAATGGGATTTAGAGATAAAGTGTGATACCAAAGATAAATTAATATACCAAAAAAATAAACTATTTGATCTACAGAAAAGGGCTAAATTTATGACCAAACAAGAATTAGTGCACATTATATACACTGCAAAATGAATAATTTTGCCTATATTAAATTAAAAACTTTTGTACCAATAACATCAATGCTACCAAAATTAGAGGAGAAGCAGAAAGCTTGGATACTATCTTCACAACTAGAAATTCTGATAAAGATCTCATTTCTAAAATACTTAGAGAAGTGCATCAAATTTAGAAGGTCACAAGTCATTCACCAATTGATAAATGGTCAATGTGTATGAATAGATAGTTTCCAATAGAAGAAATTAAAGCTATATACCATATTTATTCAAAAGAATAATATTCCAAATCACTATTGATGAGTAAAATGAAAATTAAAGCAACAATGTGGCATCATCTCACAGCTATTACATTAGCTCAGATGAGAAAAAAAGAAGATGATCAATGTTGGAGAGGTTGTGGGAGGATTGGGACATTTATGTGCATTGTTGGTGAATTTGTGAATAAATCTAATCTTTCTGGAGAGCAATATGGAATGATACCCGAAGTCCAATAAAACTGTTCATTCCTGGACCAAGATGGAAGAGGGAAGACAGGCACAATTCTAAAATCTCCTGATCTTTCACCATATATTATATTTAAAAAACTCTTAACAGAAATCATATCAACAAAACCCAGAAAGAAAAGCCATGAGAAAGAACATCTACCTCAGGATTTGTCTTCAATAGTCATAGGTGAGCCTAGAAGAAAGGACAGATAAGCCGCAGATCAGCCTGATCAGTGGATGGGTTGGAGCCCGGGAACTTGAGGGGCTGAGAACCATACCTATGTGATCAGCTGCAGGCGTAGAGCATGGTCAAGGAGGGGGCAGGGGCTTGGGTCAACTAGGGAGCAGAGTATTGGCACTGATCATCTGGAGTTTGCCACAGGGTTGGGGGGAGATTTCTGCTGCAGGAGAGCTGTAGACATCATCCCTGGGCTCCTCTGGTCTGAGTCCATGCCTAGATTTTGGCTGAAGCCTCTTCCCAGTACAAACAGAATTACAGACTTTCTGCCCCAGGCACAGGTGTTTGAGCAGAAGAACCAGGTCAGCTGACAATAGGGAGAGTGATGACCTCAACCCAGGGTGTAGCCTATCATTGATTGAAGACAAAAGTATTTAACAGCTTCAATCACTACCTCCAGGCCAAGGGAGAAGGTCTCAAACAAGGCCACAGACACTCCAGAAAAAGCAACCAGCACCCCATAGTGGCCAGCTGGTGATATTACACTCAGTGAGTAAAATCTGGGAATCCCAACACAAAACCTCTGTGAATCAGCCCCTCCCCAAATCAAGGTCTTAGCAAAATGAAGAAAGTTCAGCAGAAAGATGTATCCACAGAAAAATTCTTGGAAGGAAAAGACCCTAACTCAGAGAGACCTAGAACCTCTGAGGAGAATACGATCTGGTCTCCAGGACAGAAAGACTTCCTTGAAGGAATAAGGAAGGAGTTTAAAAATCAATTGGAAAATTTGGGAAAAGAAACCCAAGAGAAGATTAACACCTTGCAACAAGAAAACAAATCATTGGAAAATATAATTGGACAAATACAAAATGAGAATAATTCTCTCAAAACCTAAACTGGTCAAATTCAAAAAGAAAATAGTTCTCTCAAAACCTCAACTGCTCAAATGGAAAGCTCTTTCAAAAATAGAATTGACCAATTGGAAAAGGAGTTGCAAAAAGGTAAATGAAGAAAACTCCTCTCTAAAAAAAAAAAGAATGGAGTCTGCGGAAATTAATGACTTCATGAGACAGCAAGAGCCTGTTAAACAAAACCATAAAATATAAAAAAGAAGAAAATGTGAACTATCTCAACAACAAAACCACTGACCTCAAGAATAGATCAAGGAAGGACAACCTGAGAATGACTGGCCTTCCTGAAAACATTGAAGAGAAAGAAAAGCCTAGACTTCATATTACAGAATTTGCAATGAAAAATTGCCCTGATATCATGGCACCAGAGGGCAAAATAGTAATTTCAAGAATACATTGATCCCCTCTGAAAAGATATCCTAAAATGTAAACACCAAGCAATGTTGTGGTCAAATTCCAGAACTATCATATAAAAAAGAAAATCCTGCAAGCAGCAAGAAAAATTTAGATACCAAGGAACCAAAGTAACAATTACTCAGAGCTTTGCTGCATCAACATTAAGGTATTGAAGGGCCTGGAACAAGATATTCAAAAGAGCAAGGGAGCTTGGAATGCTGCCAAGAATCCACTGTCCCACAAAATTAGACCTTCGTTTTCAGGGTAAAAGATGGACATTTAATGAAATGGAAGAATTCCAAAAATTACTGAAATCAGAGCTAAATAGAAAATTTGGATATCAAACAGGAGGTTCAAGAGACACATGAAAAGGTAAAAAAAAAGAGGGGTAAAGAAAAAAATTGCCATCCAATAAGAAGAAATTGACTTTATCCCAGCATGGGAAAAAGAGTCTCATAACTCTTGAGAACTGTAACTCTAACAGAGAGAATATACCTAGACAGAAGTGAAGGACACCCATGATTTATCCATGAGACTGCTATCCAATGGAATGAAACTGGCTATAATCAAACTTGGGAGAAAGACTCTAATAACTCTCAAAAATTGTAACAACTTAAACTCTATTATATAGAATATACTTAACTAGAAGGGATAGACACTCAGAATTTTGTATGACTCAAACAAAATGATTTAAAAACACCTCCTCCTTAAAAGGGAGAACAGGAAGGAGATGGGAGGAGGGAGGGGATTGAATGCGGGTAAATCTCATTACATTAAGAGGTACAAAAGACCTATGGTAATAGAGGGGAAGAAGGGAGGAGATGAGAAACACCTAAATCTTCCTTTCATCAGAATTGGCTTAAAGTTAACTTACACACATAATTGGTTAACTTAAAAAGCATCATACCTTTCAAGTATTAATAGTGGGAAAATGGGAGGGGGATGGAGAGTAGGAGGGAGGAGAAAAAGGGGAATTAACAGAAGGAAGGGAAGGGAAAAGAGAAAGAAGGGAAAACAGAATGAAAGGGGAGGGGTAGATATAGTAGCGCAAATACATTGAAGGTATTGAGAAAAAATATACTGGGGAAAACTTAAAGGGGAAAAATGGGAAAATACAAACAAAGGGTAAATAGCATAGACGGCAATAAAGAGTTAGTAATTATAACTCTGAATGTGAATTGAATGAACCCTCCATTAAAACATAAGTAAATATAAGAGTAGATTAAAAACCAGAATCCTACAATATGCTGCTTACAAGAAACTCATTTGAAGTAGAGAAATACATATAGAGTAAAGGTAAAAGATTGGAGCAAAATACTTTTTGCTTTAGCTAAGGGAAAAAAGCAGGGGTAGCAAACCTTATCTCAGACAAAGCAACTGCAAAAATAGATAGCATTAAAAGAAATAAGGAAGGAAACCAAATACTCCTAACAGGTACCATAGACAATAGAAAGAAGTTAAAGAGGTAAATAGACTGTTAAAAAATTAGATATGATAGACTTATGGAGGAAATTGAATGGGGATAGAAAGGGATATACCTTTTTCTCTGCAGTACATGGCACTTAAACAAAAATTGTCCATGTACTAAGGCATAAAAACCTAATGATCAACGGCAGAAAGGCAGAAATAGTGAATACATCTTTCTCAGATCATAATGCAATAAAAGTCATATGCAATATAGGGCCAGGGAGATATAGACCCAGAACTAATTGGAAACTGAATACCTCATTTTAAAGAATGAGTGGATCAAACAACAAATTATAGACAAAAATTAATCATTTTATACTAGATAATGATAATAATGAAACAACCTACCAAAACCTATGGGATTCACTCAAAGCAGCTCTCATATATTATATCTTTAAATGCTTACACAAATAAATTAGAGAAAGAGGAAATCCATGAACTAAATATGCAACTAAAAAAGTAGAGAAAGAACAAATGAGAAATCCAACAATTAAATACCAAAATAGAAATTGTAAAAATTAAAGGAGAATTTAATAAAATTTAAAGTAAAAATATTTATTGAATTAATAAATAAAACCAAGAGTTGGTTTTATGAAAAAAACAATAAAATTGAAAAACCTCTGGTCAAATTGATTTTTAAAAAAGAGAAACAAGAAAACCAAATTTCTAATATCATAAATGAAAAATGTGAACTCGCCACCAATGAGGAGGAAATTATACTTGACAATATATTTAACAATCTCAGTGAAATGGATGAATATTTACAACACATATAGGTTGCCCAGGTTAAATAAAGAGCAGAATAAATACCTAAACAAACCTACCTCAGATAATGAAATCCAACAAGCCATCATTGAACTCCCTAAGAAGAAATCTCCAGGGTCTGATGGGTTCACAAGTGAATTCTACCGAACATTTAAGGAACAGTTGGTTCCAATTCTCTTTGGAAAAATAGAGGAAGACTGAACTCTGAATAACTCTTTCTATGACACCAATATGGTGCTGATACATAAACCAGGAAGAGTTAAAACAGAGAAATAAAATTATTGACTTATCTCCCTGATAAATATAGATACAATAATCTTAAATAAAATCTTAGCAAAATGATTTCAACAAATGTTCACTAGGATAATATATTTTGACCAAGTAGGATTCATACGAGAAATGCAGGGTTGGTTCAATATTTGGAAAACTGTTAGTATACTCAATTATATCAACAACAACCCTATCAGAAATTATGTGATCATATCATTAGATGCTGAAAAATCTTTTGAGAAAATATTGCACCCATTCCTACTAAAAACATTAGAGAGTGTAGAAATAAATGAACTATTCCTTAGAATAATAAGCAGTATCAATCTGAAACCATCAACAAGCATTATATGCAATGGTGATAGGTTAGCAGCATTCCCAATAAGATCAGGGGTAAAACAAGGATGCCCATTATCACCACTACTATTCAATATCATATTAGAAATATTAGCTTCAGCAATTAGAGGAGAAAAAGAAATTGAAGCAATTAGAATTGGGAAGGAAGAAACAAAGCTTACTCTTTGCAGATGACATGATGGTACACCTAGAGAATCCCAAGAAATCATCCAAAACACTACTGGAAACAATTATCAATTTTAGTAAAGTTGCAGGATATAAAATTAACTCACATAAATCATCAGCCTTTCTATATATGACTAAGAACACACAGCAGGAAGAGCTAGAAAGAGAAATCACATTCAAAACAACATCAGATAATATAAAAATACCTGGGAGTCTATTTGCCAAGGTAGACTCAGAAACTTTTTTGAAAACAATTATAAAACTCTCCTCACACAAATTAAATCAGATTTCAATAACTGGGCAAACATCAACTGCTCATAGATAGGTCGAGCTAATATAGTAAATATGACAATTCTACCAAAACTAAACTACCTGCTTAGTGCCCTACCAATCAGAATTCCAAAAAATTACTTTAATGAGTGAGAAAAAGTTGTAAGTAAACTCATCTGTAGAAATAAAAATTCAAGAATTTCCAGGGATTTAATGAAAAAAAGTGCAAAAGAAGTTGGCTTAGTCCTATCTGATCTAATATCATATTATAATATAATACATCAGTGATCAAAACTCTGTGGTATGGGCTAAGAAATACAGTGGTGGACCAGTGGAATAGACGAGGTACAATAGCAGGAAACAATTATAGGAATCTGCTGTTTGATAAACCCAAAGAGTCCAGCTATTGGAATAAAAACTCTCTCTTTGATAAAAACTGCTGGGAAAATCGGAAGCTAGTATGCAAGAAACTGAGATTAGACCAACACCTCGCACCCTTTACCAAGATAAGATCCAAATGGATACATGATTTAGACATAAAAACAATACTATAAGCAAATGAGAAGTTCAAGGACTAGTTTACCTGTCAGATCTATAGAAAGGGAAGCAGTTTATGACTAAGGAAGAGATGGAGAACATCACTAAAAACAAACTAGATGCTTTTGATTAAATTAAAAAGCATTTGCACAGATAAAACTACTGTAAACAATATAAAAATGTAGTAATATGGGAAAAAAATCTTCACAACTAATGCTTCTGACAAAGGATTCATTTCTAAAATATACAGAGAACTGAGTCAAATTTTTAAAAAAATGCCATTCCCCAGCTGACAAATGGTCAAAGGATATGCAAAGGCAATTTACAGATGAGGAGAACAAAGCAATCTATAGTCACAGGGGAAAATTGCTCTAAATCATTACTTATTAGAGAAATGCAAATTAAAACTTCTCTGAGGTACCACCTCACACGTCTCAGACTGGCCAATATGACCAGAAAGGATAATGATCATTGTTGGAATGGTTGTAGGAAAGCTGGGACATTATTACATTGTTGGTGGAGCTGTGAACTCATCCAACCTTTCTGGAGAGCAATTTGAAACTGCGCCCAAAGGGCAACCAAAATGTATATACTCTTTGGTCCAGAAATTCCATTATTGGGTCTATAACATGAAGAGATGATGAAAAATCGCAAAAACTTTACTTGTACAAAAATATTCATAGCCACCCTGTTTGTGGTGGCAAAGAATTGGAAGCAGTTTAATTAAGGGAGAATTGTCATTTTTCTTACAGTATCTCACGCCATCCATGAGCAGTTGATATTTACTCAGTTATTTAAATGTGTTTTTTTTTTAATTTGAGAAGTGTTTTGTAACTGTTTTCATAAAGTTTTTCAGTCTGCCTTAGCAGGCAGACTCCCATGTATTTTATATTGACTGAAGATTCTTTGTACAGGATTTCTCTTTCTAGTTCTTTTTACTGCATCTTGCTACTCATATATAAAAATGTTGATGATTTATGAGGGTTGATTTCATATCCTGTGACTTTGTTAAAGTTGCTAATGTTTCAAGTAGTTTTTTTAATATTATTCTTTAGGATTCTTTAGGTATACTATCATGTCATCTGCAAAGAGTAAGAGTTTTGTCTCTTCCCAATTCTAATTCCTTCAATTTCTTTTTCTTCTCTTATTGCTGAAGCTAACATTTCTAATATGATATTGAATAGTAGTGGTGATGATGGGCATCCTTGTTTCACCCCTGATGTTATTGGGAATGCCTCAAGCCTATCCCTGTTTCATATAATGCTTGTTGATGGTTTCAGATAGATACTGCTTATTAGTCTAAGGAACAATCCATTTATTCATATACTTTCTACTGTTTATAGTTGCAATGGGTGCTGTATTTTGTCAAAAGTTTTTCTAGCAACTATTGATAAGATCATATGATTTCTGATAGGTTTGTTATTGATATACAGTTTCCTTAATATTGAACCAACCCTGCATTCCTGTAATAAATCCAACTTGGTTATAGCATATTATGCTAGTAATAATTTTCTGTAATCAATATTCTTCAGGGAGATAGGTCTATAATTTTCTTTTGCTCTTTTGACTCTTCCTATTTTTGGTATCAACACCATATTGGTATCATAGAAAGAGTTAGGCAGAGTTCTGTCTTCCCCTGTTTTTCCAAAGAGTTTATATAGAATTGGAATCAATTGTTCCTTACATGTTTAATAAATTCACTTGTGAATGCATCTGACCCTGGAGATTTTTCCTTAGGGAGTTCATTGATGGCTTGTTGAAAATCATTTTCCTGAGTTGGGGGTATCTAGGTATTTAATTTCCTCTTCATTTCACCTGGGTAAAATATTTTTTAAAATATTCACCCATCTAATTAGAAAATCAGACATTGGTATACAGTTGGGCAAAATAATTTCAAATTATTACTTTAATTTCCTCATCATTGGTAGTACGCTCAACTTTTTCATATATGATTCTAATAATTTGGTTTTCTTCCTTTTTTTCATCAAATTAGCCATGGGTTTATCAATTTTATTGCTTTTACCATAAAACCAACTCTTGTTTTGATATATAAGTTCAATAGTTTTCTTGATTTCAATTATATTAATCTCTCCTTTAATTTTTATAATTTCTAATTTGATATTTTAATTGAGGGTTTTTAATTTCTTTTTTCTCCAATTTTTTTAGTTGCATGTTTAGTTCATTCAGTTCCTCTTTCTCTAACTTATTCATGTAAGGATTTGAAGATATACTATACCCTCTGACAACTGCTTTGGTTGTATCCTATAAGTTTTGGTATGCTATTTTGTTATTGTCATTATCTAGGATGAAATCATTAATTTTTTTTTACAATTTGTTTTTTGAAGTATTTATCTTTAAAATGAGCCTATTTAGTTTCCAAATAACTTTAGGTTTTTCCTTCCTTGGTCCATTTTTGCATGTGATTTTTATTGCATCATGATCTAAGAAGGATGTATTCACTATTTCTGCCATTGTGTATTTGAATTTTTTAGGTTTTTATGCCCTACTACATGCTCAATTTTTGTGTAAGTGCCAAGTACTGCAAAAAAAATGAAATTATATTACTTTCTACTCCCTTTCAGGTTGTTCCAAAGGTCTGTCATGACTAAGTTTTCTAACCATCTATTTAGCTCCTTAACTTCCTTTTTTTACTTTATATTTATATTTATCAAATCTGTGAGGGCAGGAAAATGTAGAGTTTTTTCACAGGTAGAGTTTTGTTGTCTAAATCTTTGGATGCTGTACCACTTGGTGCATACATCTTTAGTATTGAAATTGCTTCCTTGTCTATGGTACCTTTTAGGCCGATATAGTTTCATTCCTTATCTCTTTTAATGCTATCTATTTTTTGAAGCCTCTTTGTCTGAGATAAGGATTGCTACCCCTGCTTTTTTCACTTCAACTGAACCAAAATTTATTTTCTGCAACACTTTTACCTTTACTCTATATTGTATCTTTCTGCTTCAAATGAGTTTCTTGTAAGAAGCATATTGTAGGATTCTGGATTTTAATCCACTCTGCTATTTGTTTATTTTTTCATGGGAGCATTCATTCCATTTCCATTCAAAGTTATAATTACTTACTCTTTTTGCCCTACATGCTATCTTCCCTCTATTGGCATTTTCCCCTTTTTTCATTTTTTCTAGACTCAGTATTTTTTTCCTGAATACCACCACCTTCAGTGGATTTGCCCCTTATATGTATTCCCCCTTTCCTTTCTTTCCCCTTTCCCCTTGACCCTTGTTCCCTCCCTTCCTTCTGTTAGTTCCTTTCCCACCCATTTACCCTTTCTCTTTTTTTATACTTGATAGTAAGGTAAGGTTCGTAAATTAACTGAGTGTGTGTATGTTAACTTTATGACAAGTCTGATGAAAGTAAGATCCAGGCAGTTCTCAACCTCCTCCTTTCTATTCACCCCCCCATTGCAATAGGTCCTTTGTACCTATTTATATAATTTAATTTATCCCATTCAATCTCCTCCATCCTTCCATCTCTTTACTGGCCCCCTTTTTAAGGAGATATTGTTTTTAAATCATTCTTTCAGAGTCTCGGTCAATAGATGAGTTTCTATTATTTTTGGCTAAATATATTTATATTCTAATAGAGTTAAAATTCTCAAGAGTTTTGACAAGCTTTCTCCCATGTGGGGATATAGTCAGTTTTATCTTATTGTATAGCAGTTTTTTCTTTACCTATTTTTTTAACCTTCTCATGTGTCTTTTATCTCCTGTTTGAAGTCCAAATTTTCTATTCACCTCTGGTCTTTTCATCAGGAAAAGTTGGAAGTTTCCTATTTCATTAAGTGTCCATCTTTTCCCCTGGAATAGAAGGCTCAGTTTTTTTTTTGTTGTTTTTTTGCAAGGCAAATGGGGTTAAGTGGCTTGCCCAAGGCCACATAGCTAGGTAATTACTAAGTGTCTGAGACCAGAATTGAACCCAGGTACTCCTGACTCCAGGGCCAGTGTTTTATCCACTGTGCCACCTAGCCACCCCATCAGTTTTACCAAATAATGAAGTCCTGGATGCATTTCACATTCCTTTGCTCTTTGGAATATCACATTCCAGGCCTTTAGATCCCTTAATGTTGATACAGGTAGGTCTTTTGTAATCCTTACTGTGGCTCCTTTGTATCTAAATTGTTTCCTTCTTGCTGCTTGCAGGATTTTCTCTTTTATCTGATAGTTTTGGAATTTGGGCACAATATTCCTTGGGGTTTTCATTTTGGGGTCCTTTTCTGGAGGGGATTGATATATTCTTACAATCACTATTTTGACCTCTGTTTTCATGATAGGGCAATTTTCTATCACTAAATCCTATAATATTGAATTCAGGCTTTTTTTTTTTTCTCTTAAAGATTTTCTGGCAACCCAATGATTCTTTTTTTTAGGTTTTTGCAAGTCAAATGGGGTTAAGTGGCTTGCCCAAGGCTACACAGCTAGGTAATTATTAAGTCTGTGAGACCCGATAGAACCCAATGATTCTTAATTTGTCTCTTCTAGATCTATTCTCAAGGTCAGCAGTTTTGCTGATGAGGTATTTTAAATTTTCTTCTATTTTTTTTTATTTTTTGTTTGTGTTTCACAGATTCTTGTTGTCTCATGATTTCATTAGTTTCTACAGACTCGATTATTTTTTTAGAGAAAATGTTTCTTCATTTATCTTTTGCAACTCCTTTTCCAATTGGTCAGTTGCATTTTTGAAGGAGCTTTCCCTTTGTCCTATTGAGATTTTGGAAGGATTATTTCCTTTTTTCATTTGTCCAATTGTATTTTCCAAAGATTTGTTTTCTTGTTGCAAGTTGTTAATTTTCTCTTGGGCTTCTTTTTTCCAAATATTTGAATTGATTTTTAACCTCTTCCTGATTTCTTCAAGGAAATCTTTCTGGGCTGGAGACCAAATCACATTCTTCTCAGAAATTCTAGATCACTCTTAGTTAGGATCTTTGCTTTCTAGGTACTTTTCTATGAACCCTGTTTTCCACTGGTCTTTCTTTATTTTCTTAAGCTCTTGTTTTGGGCAAGGGGCTGTTTCACAGAGGTATGTTGTTGAGGTCCCTAGAGACTTTGCTCACTGTGTTCAGTAACTCCAAGTGGGCTGGCCCATAGCAGGAGCTAGAGGTTTTGCTCACTTGATTTAGTAATTCCAATTGGGCTGGCCGGTAGGGATTGCTGCTTTCTTTCTCTGGAGTGTCTGTGACCTTGATTTAAGGCCCTCTCCCTAGGCCTGGAAGGGGTGGCTGAATACTTTTATCCTAGAACAATGTGTACTGGGCCCTTGGATGAGAAGTTTAATCTCCCTCTTCAACTGAGAAAGCTCTGCTGTCTATACCTGAGACTGTCAGGGGAGGGGGAGGGGCTGTTCCTTTGTTTGTTCTAGGAAGATTACTCCACTGAAATGAAAGTGTGGTGCCCATGATCCTCTAGACAAGGGGATCGATGTCCAGTCATACTCTGGAACTCTCTATGCTGGAACTTGCCCTCCTTCCCTGTTGGGACTCCCCAGACTGCCACTCCCACATCCAAAGCTTCTACAGCTTAGTTGGTTCTTGATACACAGATCCCACATTCAAAATCTCTGTGGCTAAACTTAGGTTAGTCCAGATCTCACCCTGCCCCTACTGGGTCTCTGCTCTCTAACCCAGGCTCACCCATGATACCTGGGGAAATACCATGTTAGTAATTGTTCTTCTCCTAACTTCTTTTTCCTGGATTTTGTTAACGAAATACTGTTAGGAGGTTTGATGCATATTAGTTCTGAGGGAAAGACAGAAGTGCCAGTCTTCTCTCTGCCATCTTGGTTGGAACTAAATATATCTTCTTAAAAGACACCATTGGCTATGAAGTTATATCTCTACTAAGCATGTATGCACATAGTGATGTAGCATGCAGATATCTAGAGGGAAAGATGAGGGAATTACAAGGAGAAATAGACAACAAAAACCTTAATAATTGGGGACCTCAATTTCCCCCTCTCAGAACTAGATAAATCTAACAACAAACTGAACAAGAAGCAAGTTAAGGAGGTGAATGAAATCTTAGAAAATTTAGATATATAGTCCTCTGGAGAAAACTTAATGGGATAGAAAAAAATATACATTTTTCTTGACAGTACATGGCACCTTCAGCAAAACCAATCATGTACTAGGGCACAAAATTCTTAAAATCAAATTCAGAAAGAAAGAAATAATAAATGCACACTTCTCAGACCATGATATAATAAAATTTTTTGTAATAAAGGGTCAGGAAAAAATAAATGAATAAATAATTTGAAATTAAATAATTTTTTCTTAAAAATGGGTGGATCAAATAACAAATAATAGAAAGAATAATTATATCCAAGAAAATGATACTAATGAGCCATCATACCAAAATTTTTGGGATGCAGCCATGGTAGTTTGGAAGGGAAGCTTTATATTTTTAAATGCATATGTGAATAAAATAGAGAAAGAGGAGATCAATGAATTTGTTATGCAATTAAAAAAACTTACAAAAAAGCAAATTAAACCTCCCAAATTAAATATCAAATTAGAAATTCTGAATGTCAAGGGAGAGATTAATAAAATGAAGTGGGAGGAAAGCCCTTGATCTCATAAATAAAACTACATGCTGGTTTTCTTAAAAGGCCAATGAAATATACAAATTTCTGGTTAATCCAATTTATAAAAAAGAAAGAAAAATAAACAAATTATGAATATCAAAAATGAAAAGGGAGAAATAATCACCAATAGGGAGGAAATTAAAGACATACAAACTTCCCAGATTAACAGAAGATTAAATAAGTTACTTAACCCCATTCAAGAAAAAGAAATTGAGGAAACTATCAATAAACTCCCTAAGAAATGTCTCCAGGTCCAGATGGATTTACAATTGAATTGAAGGGACAATTAATTCCTCTTCTACATAAAATATTTAAAATACTAGAACAGGAAGGAGTTCTGTCAAACTCCTTTTATGACACCAACATGGTGCTGATACCTAAACCAAGAAGAACCAAAACACACAAAGAAAATTATAGACCAATCACCCTAATGAATATTGGTGCAAAAATCTTAAATAAAATATTAGTAATGAGACTACAGCAAGTTATTACTGGAATAATACACCATGATTAGGTTGGATTTATACCAGGCAGGCAGGGACATTTCAACATTAGTAAAATACTCAACATAACTGAACATGTCAATAATAAAACCAAAAGAAATAATACAATTATCTCAATACATGCTGAATAAGCTTTTGATAAAATACAACATCCACTCCTTTTAAAAACACTGGAAAATTTAGTAATAAATGGTGTCTTCCTTAAAATAAAAATATAGTACCTCTCTAAAACCATCAGCAAGTGGGAATAAACTCATAGCATTTCAACCAAATTCATATTCATGGTTGAAATAAGGATGACCATTATCACCATTACTATTCAATATAGTATTAGAAATGCTAGCAGTGGCAATAAGAGAAGAAAAAAATTGAAGGAATCAGAATTAGCAATGAGGAAACAAAACTTTCATTTGTTGCAGATGATATGATGGTATACCTAGAGAACTTAAGAAAATCATCTAAAAAAACTCCTTGAAACAACTAACAAATTCATCAAAATAGCACTATATAAAATAAATCGAAATAAATCATCAGCATTTCTATGGATGAACAATAGATAGAAGGAGATAATCAATTTAAAATAACTGTAGACAACATTAAAGACTCGGGAATCTACCTTTGAAGTCAAACAGAGAAAGTGTATGAACACAATTATAAAGCTCTCCTCACCCAAATTAAGTCAGATCTAAATAATTGGAAAAATGTCAAATGCTCATGGTTATGTAATATAATAAATAATGACAATTCTACCCAAATTAATTTACTTATTTAGTGCCATAAACAATCAAATTACCAAATTACTACTTTATTGAGCTAGAAAAAATTGTAATAAAATTCATTTGGAGCAATAAAAGGGCAAGAATAGCAAGGGAACTTTTGGGGAAAAAAATATGGATAAGAAGGTGACCTAGCTCTATCAGATCTAAAACTATACTATAAGTGGTAGTCATTAATATGGCCTGATGTTAGTTAAGAAATTGAGTAATGGATGAGTGGATTAAGAGGTTCCAAAGAAACCTCAGTAAAGTTTACAGTAATCTACTATTTGACACATACAAAGACATCTGGCCCCAGGATAATAACTCAGTATTTGGCAAAAATTGCTGGGAAAACTGGAAAATAGTATGGCAAAACCTAGACATAGATCAACAGCTCACACCCTATACAAAAATAAAGTCAAAATGGGTACAGAATTTAGACACAAAGAGTGATACTATAGATAAATTAATAGACCAAAAAGATTCTATCTGATCTATGGAAAATGGATAAATTTATGACCAAACAAGAATTAGAGCACTTTACAAACTGCAAAATAAATGGTTTGGGCTATATTAATTTAAAAAGTTATTACACCAATGAAATCAATGCTGCCAAAATTAGAAGAAAAGGAGAAAGCTGAGAAATAATCTTCACAACCAGGAGTTCTGATAACAGACTCATTTCTAAAATATATAGAGAATTGCATCAAATTTATAGGATCACAAGCCATTCCCCAATTGATAAATGGTCAAAGTATATGAAAAGACAATTTTCAAATGAAGAAATTAAAGCTATAGATAATCATTTATATCACTTTTTTTAGGTTTTTGCAAGGTATATGGGGTTAAGTAGCTTGCCCAAGGCCATACAGCTAGGTAATTATTAAGTGTCCGAGGCTGGATTTGAACCCAGGTACTCCTGACTCCAAGGCCGGTGCTTTATCCACTATGCCACCTAGCTGCCCCCTCATATCACTTTTGAATAGAGAAACGCAAATTAAAACAACAATGAGGTATCCTCTCACACCTATTAGATTAGCCCAGATAAGAGAAAGCCAAGATGATCAATGTTGAAGAAGTGTGGGAGAACTGGAACATTGATGCATTGCTGGTGGAGTTGTTAATGAATCTAACCTTTCTGGAGAGCAACATGGAACCATGCCCAAAAGCAATAAAATTATTCATACCGTTTGACCCAGCAATTCCAATTCTAGGACTATATCCAGAAGAAATTGTAAAAAATAAGTAAAGTCCTACATGTTCCAAAATATTCATAGCTGCTCTTTTTTTAGTAGCAAAAAATTAGAAATTGAGGGGAATCAATCAATTGGGGAATGGGTAAACAAGTTATGTTACATGAATACTATAGATTATTATTGATCTATAAGAAATCATAAATGGTCATACTAAAGAGAAGCATGGAATGACTTACAGTATCTGATGCTGAGCAAAGAGAGTAGAGCCAAGAGAATAATGTACACATCAACATCATTATAAGTAAAACAAGCTTAATGGAAGCAACTCCTTTTGGACAGGTCAGAGAGTTAGGACAACTGTATTTGACTGGTTATGTACTACATTATCCCCAACCAGAGGAAGAAAAACAAAACAAAACAACTGGATAATATGTGTCTACAGTGGATTAAAATAAATAAATATTTTTTTAAAAGTAAAGTTTTAGGTCACATAGATATAAATGGCATTTGAGTCAGAATGACAGTTTGTGGAGACTGATATTTATCAAAAGAAAAACAGGACACTGTGGTAAAATTCTACAGTTGGAGAATTGAACTAATTTTTTGAAAGTATGCATTCCTTAGACAGAATCACCAATGAATGTTTATTTAACTTCCACGTGAATATCACCAAAATGCAGAAACCTATAGTTTTGAAGGCTTGCCACAGCTCTTCAAGCAAAGTAATTAAATAATCAAAGCAGTTTGGTGTGTCAGTGGTTTTCAGAAGGACTGAAAAGGGAAACGACTGGGAACCAAGATAGAAAACTAGTGCAGCAATTTACTTGTGAAAGTCTTGATATGTGGTGGGACAGTAAGAATAACACAAAAAATGGACAGAAGAGTAAGGCTTTTTTAAGGCAACATTAGTTAGGTCACTAACTATAAGATATAAAAAAGAAATGACAGAAATAAAACTGGTTCTGATATTTTAAATGGAAATGCAATAATGATAAGAATATTGACAGAAATATCAAAATGGAAGTCATGAATTTAGTTTTGGATATTTAATACTATCTGATCTTGTGATAAAAATATAAATATTCATGAGAAATTTGGAGGTACAGACTTGATAGAACTCAGAACTCTATATTAAAACTTGGAAATAATCCATAGACTTTGAAGGAATTTCTAAAGCATATACTTATAATCATACTTATACTCATTCCCACATGCTCACACACATTTAATCATTTAATGGGAAGAATGTGTTTTCTCTCATTCACAGTATAAACTAAAATATAGAATGTCTTCTAAATTCAATGATCAATGTATCAATGTATCCTGATCAATATAATTACAAATATGTTTTCAGATATATTGCATAGGCAGATCGATTTTTCTAATATATTTCAGTCATCCTTGGAAGTGATATTTGGATAGATGTCATTTTGTCAAAAGAAGTTTCTATATCAGTCATTAATACTATAAATTCAATTTTTGTTATTTTTTTCTGCAAAGTGTGATGGATAAAGGCAGTTTTCTTAGCCAAATCAAAATAAATTGTAGTGACGAGATAGTTTATATACTTTTATATATATATATATTTTTTATAAAGTCTACCATGAAAATCCAAGCCATTTATCTAATACAGATGATATTTAAAGGTCACATCAATCAGTAAAAATAGAACTAATTAAATAAGGTATGTTTCTAAGACACATCTTAAAATTAGACTTCTAAAATTAATTCCAGACTTATGTTAACATTTGTCAAATCAGTGTCCAGGAAAATGGGAGAGGGAAAAATATTCATACAATTTCCTAAACCCTACAGTTTATACATGACAATATTGACACAAAAATAACTTGAAAGATAAGTTATACACATTCTGAGTAAGGTCAGTTTGGGAAGATTAAAAAAAAATTAGAGTTGATTGTACTTCATATAGTCTGGTTATTTTTACATCCTTAATAATGTCTTATATATTTTAACATACCAAGAAGAAGAAGTTTGGAAAAAAAGACAGAGTGCTGGGCTTAAAATGAGGAATATCTAGGTTCAAATCTTGCCTTTGATGCATATCAAGTGTGTGATCTTGGGCAGTTCACTTAGCTACTTTTTGCTTCAAAATTTTGTTATGAAATATCAGATCATTGTGTATGTTATCCTTCTATTCATCTGTGAAACCCATAAAGAAAAAAAAAACTTTTTTTTCCTAATCTAAACATTTTCTCTCTCCCCATGGAGTACAAGGCTCATCATATGGAAGATGTCTAATGTACACCTTAATGGAACTGAATCACTGTGTAAATAAGGGGACTAAAGAAGAGTTTAAATGAAAAACTTAAAGTCACATAGCAAGTAAGTGTCCAAGTCAAAAATCCTTGAAACCTTGACCTTTTAAGTCTCATTTTGTGCCCTTTCTAATAGATCTTGCTCTCTCCTTGGTCATGTTAGGGTATTATTTATATTAGAATATATTCTCCAAAAGTATGTTGGTCCTTTTATAAGAAATACTTTTTTAAAAATAGGGAATATTTCATCTATATGAGTTTGTTAAAGTGCACTCTTATAGATATGGAGATAGAAGGACATTAAATAACATCTGAAATTCTTCATAATAACAAAGATTTGGAATGAGGATTAGATGTAATCTCATCCATTTAATCATTCAGAGATGACAAAATTGAGTCCCTGAGATTTTAAATGACTTTTCTTTCATAAATAAACATGATTGAAATGGAAAAAAATAATATCAGACTTCTGGGGCAGTGCCAAGATGGTGGCACGTAGTTAAACATGCTACTGGAGCTATTCCTTACCAAAGATAAATGAAGTCTCTCTTCTTTTTTTTTTAAATTCTATTTAGTTAAGGTAATGGGGTTAAGTGACTTACCCAAGGTCACACAGCTGGGCAATTATTATGTGTCTGAGGTGAGATTTGAACTCAGGTACTCTTGACTCCAAGGCTGGTACTCTATCAATTTGGCCACCTAGCTGCTGCCATGAAGCCTCTATTCCGATATTCAAGACACAGATGCCACCAAGAAAAAGGAAAGATTCAAAGAAATTTTCAATCGTAGACAACATTGAGGATCTTCAGTGAAGGTTTGTCTCTGGGCGAGAAGGGGAAGTTCAGTCCAGGAGGTGGTAGAGCAGGGAAAGCTAGCAGGAGGCTTTTAGTCACAGGGCAGTCCAGGTTCCAACAACTTAACATCAGTATAGGTCCTGGCAGCTAGATAGCAAGTCAGCAAGGAGGACCCCAACCTCAAAGTCTGAAACCTGGGAACACCAGGGTAAGAGACAGGACTTGGGTCTGGAACAAACCATTACGAAGTTGGAACCTGAACATCAAGGAGGGAAACAAAACTCTGCAAAGGCAGGGCCTGGACTGCATAGGCTGCATCTTGGCCAAAGAAAAGCCAGGGATCAGACCCCAGCCCCAGCAAAAAAAAAAAATAAATAAATAAATAAAATAAAATAAAATAAAATGCTTGGATCTATACTCCCTATACACCAGGAGCAGGGCTGAAACAGCACAAAGATGCACAAGAAAACTAAAAAATTGTTTACTATAGATAGCAATTTTCCAGATAGAGATAACAATGTCTTATCTGAAGAATAAATCAGTGAAAAATCACTCACAGGGAAAGTATGAAAACAATCTATAAATTGGAATCATACACAAAAGCTCATCAAAGAACTTAAAAATGAATTTTAAAAGCAAAGAAGAGAGGAAAAAGAAAAAAAGGAAAAAAGAAAAGATGGTCATGCAGGAAAATTGTGAAAACTTGACCAGAGATTTCAATACCTTTAAAAAGGAAACAAAAGACAATTAAAGAAAATAAAACGCTAAAAATTAAAATTGAACAAATAGAAACCAATGAATCTACCAATGAGACTACAAGATTCCATCAAATAAAATAAAAAGGCTGCAAAAATTGAAGACAATGTAAAATACCTTTTAGGGAAAATAAATGACTTGTAGATCAAGAAAGACAAACTGGTAGTCATCAGACTACTATTACATCTAGATAAAAAAAATAATCTGGAAAACATCATGCAAGAAATTATAAGGGAAAACTGTTCAAATTGCTAGAACAAGAAAACAATTTAAGCATTGAAAGAATACACAAAACCCCTCCAGAAAGAGACAGTTATAACCAAATTCTAGAACTCTCAAATAAAGGAGAGAATATTACAAGCAGAAAAAAAAAAACAATTCAAATACAAAGGAAGCACAATCAGACTCACATAGGGTCTATCAGTCTCAACAATGAAGGATTAAAAGACCTGGAATATCATATATAGGAGAGCAAAGGACCTAGGATTACAAGCCATAAAGTACTACCTTGCAAAATTCAGCATATACTGTAAGGAAAAAAGATGTATGTTCAAAAAAATAGAGAACTTACAGAATTTCCTGACAAAAAGACTAGAAATGAACAAAGAATTCAATTGCCAAATACAAAACTGAAGAGTTGCATTAAAGCTAAATGAAGAGGGGAAGGAAAAAAATTAAACAAAACAAATCACATAGTGATCAAGACCATCAAACTGCATACAACCCTAAAAGGGAAGAAATGACACTTCTAATACTTGAGGGCCTTACTTGTCTCAGGATAATTAAAAGGTCAAATATAATTGAAGAGTTTATACTTGAAGAATATGGTTATATGTGGCTCTATAGTTAGGATTACACAGGATTTGGCAGCGTCTACATTAAGGGCTCACAAGGCTTGGAATATGATATTCCAGTAGGCAAAAGATCCTGGTCTACAACTGAGAATCAACTACGCAGCAAAACTGAACATCTTCATTTAGGGGAAAAGATAGGCTTTCAATGAAACAGGGGACTTTCAAATTTCCCTATTGAGACAATCAGAGCTGAACAGAAAATTTGTTCTCCAAGTGCAGGACTCAGGTAAACAATAAAGGGAGGTGGATGAGATGGATCAAATATGAGAAACTTAATGATGTTGAACTGTTTGTATTCCTGCAAGGGAAGAAGATGCTGATAACTCATATGAATTTTCTCATTTGTAAGAGCAATTAGAAGGAGCATATATAGACAAGGCACAGGAAGGAGGTGAAAATAATGGCATAATATAATTAAAGGATGGAGTCAATGGGTGATAAAGGAAAGTACTGGGAGGAAGGGAAAGGAAAGGAAGAAAGGGCTAAGATATTTCATATTAGAGTCAAGTAAAATGGAGTGGAACAGGGAAAGGTGAGGGGTAATGAGGGAAGTTTCATTCTCATTATAAATGGTTCAGAGGAAATAACAGACACTTAATAGGGTACAGAAATCTATCTTAGTCTAGAGAAAAATGAGAAGAAAGGGATGGAAGGGAAGATCATGGGAGGGGGTACTCAGATACAGCACACTTCTGAACATTATGAAAGTAGAGAGAATGGAATAAATGAGAGTGGGGAAGAATAGAGTGGAGGGAAATATACCTAATAGTAGCAACTGTGGAAAAAATATTGAAGCAACTTCTCTGGCAGACTTATGATAAAGAAGGCAACTCATCCCAGAGAGAAAGAAGTTGGAATCTGAACAGAGACTGAAATATACTTTTTTTCTCTCTCTCACTATTCTTGAGGTTCCTCATCTTTCTGGGGTGGGGAGAGCAATTTATGAACAGTTTTCAGATGAAGAAATTAAAGTTTTATATATATAATCATATGAAAAATATTACAAATCATTATTGATTAGAAAAATTCAAATTAAAACAACAATAAGTTTTCATCTCATATCTATTAGATTAGCCCAGATTAGAAAAAGGGAAAATAATCAATGTTGGAGAGAGTGTGCAAGAATTGGGATATTGATGCATTGCTGGTGAATTTCTGAAAGGATACAAACTTTTTTGGAGAGCAATGTGGAACTATGCCCAAAGAGCAATAAAACTGTTCATACCCTTTGATGCAACAATTCTAAGTCTAGGATTATATCCAGAAGAAATTGTAAAAGATGGGAAAAGTCCTATATATTCCAAAATATTAATAGTAACTCTTTTTGTGGCAAAGAATTGGAAATTGAGGGGATGCCCATCAAGTGGGGATTGACTAAACAAGTTATGGTACATGAACACTATGGAATACTATTGTTCTATAAAGAATGATAAAGGGTCAAACTCTAGAGAAGCTCATTCTATGCTGAGCAAAGGGATTAAGAACCAAGAGAACAATATACACATCAACTACAATGTTATGAAAAACCTTGATACAAGCAGCTCCTCTAGGTAGTCCAGAGAGCTAAGACAACTGTATTTGACTGGTTATGGACTATATATTATCCCCAACCAGAGGAAGACAAGCTAAACAAAACAAAACACAGAAAAAAAAAACCTTCTGAATCTGACACTTTATAAAAATTATCTCTTATGTGTCTCTTTCCCTTAATCCTAATTTCTCATGGCAAAATTACTAATTTATAAACATGTTTAACAGAATATGTATATAAAATGTTCCTTGCTGAGGGGAGGGGGCTGGAAACGAAAAGTGGAGGAAAATTTTTTTAACTTGGAAATATGCATGTACATATCGATGAAAATAAATAAATAAATTTTTAAAAAGGAAAGAGTTACCTTAGAGACAATTTTTATAAAGTGTTCATCAGATTCTGAAGAGTTGGTTTTTCTTCTTTTGTTTGTTTTGTTTTGTTTTTCTTCCTCTGGAGGGGAAAAACATTGCCCATAGCCAGTTTCATATGATTGTCCTAGGTCTCTGAACTGCTGAGGGGAGGGTTCTTGATGTAAAATTTAAGTGTCGCATTATTTTTAACCCACTTTAATTCTGGTGTGCAAGTGAAACTTGACACTGTAATGAGAGCATCATAAGCTTAGGGGTCCTAAGTCATTGTCTCCTATCATCATCTCCTTACTGTCATTTATAAAGTTCTCAGTTGAGCCTCCCAGTATTTAAAGATCTTTAAGATTCATGCTTGCAGTTAATTAGATCAGGATTTGACTTAGTACATGCTTCAATTAAAAAGGTGTTAAGGACTCTCAGTGGAGAGGGGGAGTAATAAAGCAATAAATCTGTGATGGTACTTTGATAACAATATGAGCATATCAAGAAATCAGTTAATCAAATTGTGATTGAAGATACCTGATTAATAGTACCAGAGCAATAAATAACACCAGATTAAGAGCCACCAAGATTTATAATTTTAGAGGGAAAGAAGGGAGAGTGTGAAAGCTGAGGAAATTCTATTCAATACATTTGGCCCAGAGAGGTAATAAAATGCTTTCCCATTTGGGTTTTAAAAATCTACCCTAAGCTACAGGGAAGATAAAGGAAGAAGAGACTAATAAAAGGGAAGACAAAGGCAAAGCTATAACTTTAAATAACTATAAGTTAATTTTAAAAGAAAAGGCAAAGGGAAAAAGGAGTAAAATTTTGATGAGGAGAATAAGAAGAAAGGAAAGAGGAAAAATATAAATGGAGAAAGATAGCCTGCAGGGAAATACAGAATTAGTATTCTTAACTGTAAATATGAATGGGATGAACTGTTGCATAAAGTAGAAGGGGATAGCACAATGGACTAAAAACCAGAATCCTACAATATGTTGTTTGCAAGAAACACATTTGAAGCAGAGGGATACACGCAGGGTAAAGGTAAAAGAATCAGAGATAGCAATCCTGATCTCAGATAAAGTAAAAGCAAAAAGAAATCTCATTTAAAGGGATAAGGAAGGACATTATATCTTCTTAAAAGGCAGCATTGATACTGAAACTGTTTCGTAAGTAAACATATATGCACCCAGAGATATAGCAAACAAATTCCTAGAGAGAAATCTGAGTGAATTTCAAGGAGACATAGATAGTAAAACTTCAATAATTGGAGACTGCAAGTTCCCTCTCTCAGAAATAGATAAATCTTCCCACAAAATAAGCAAGAAGGAAGTTAAAAAGGTAAATGAAATCTTAGAAAACTTAGATATGACTCTTCTGGGAAAAAAAAACTTCATGTGAATAGAAACGAATATTACTTTATCTTGCCAGTACATGGCATCTTTGACCAGATACTAGGGAACAAAAGTCATTAAAATCAGGCAAAAAGGCAGAAATAATAAATACATACATTTTCAGACCATGGTGCAATAAAAATTACAAGGGTCATGGAAAGATAAACCAAAAACTAATTGGAAATTAAATAACTTAATAACTCTTAAATAATCCAAAATTAAATAACAAATTAGAAATTCTGAAAATCAATGGAGACTCTAATAAAATTGAAAGAAAGAAAACCATTGATCTCATAAATAAAAATTAGTGTTGGTTTTATGAAAAAGCCAATAAAATAAACAAAATTTTGGTTACTCTGATTAAAATAAGAAAGAAGAAAACCAATTTACCTGTACCAAAAATGAAAAGGTTGGGGGCAACTAGGTGTCACAGTGGATAGAGCACTGGCTCTGGAGTCAGGAGTACCTGAATTCAAATATGGCCTCAGACACTTAATAATTACCTTACTGTGTGGTCTTGGGCAAGCCACTTAACCCCATTGCCTTGCAAAACCTAAAAACTAAAAAAAAAAAAAATGAAAAGGTTGAACTAGCCACCAATGAATAAAAAATTAAAGAGATGGTTCAGAGCTACTTTGCCAAACAGTATTCTGACAAATTGGATAACATGAGTGAAATGGATGAATATTTACAGAAATGCAAAATAAAAAAGAAGAAATAAATCACGACCACATTTCAGAAAAAGAAATTGAAGAAACCTTTAATAACCTCCCTAAGAAAAAGTCTCCAGGTCCAGATGGATTTGCAATTGAATTCTACCAAACATTTAAGGAACAATTAATTCCTACTCTGCATAAACTATTTTTAAAAAATGGGAGAAGGTGGAGTTCTGCTAAATTCCTTTTATGACAACAACATGGTGCTGATATCTAAACCAGGAAGAACAAAAACAAAGGAAATTATAGATCAATCTCCCTAATGAATAAAAATGCAAAAATCTTAAATAAAATGTTAGCAATGTAACTACAGAAAGTTATTACCAGGATAATACACCATGATTGGATAGGATTTATACCAGGTAGGCAGGAATTTATCAACATTATGAAAAAACTCATCATAATTAAATATATCAATAGAAAGACCAAGAAAAGTCATAAAATTATCTCAGTAGATGCTGAAAAAACTTTTGATAAAATACACCTTTTCCTAGTCAAAACACTAGAAGGTTTAGGAGTAAATGAATTTTCCTTAAAATTATAAAGAGTATATATATCTAAAACCATCAACAAATATTATCTGTAAAGGGAATAAACTCAGAGAATTTCCAATAAAATAAGTTGAGAAACAAAGTTGCCCATTTTCACCATTAATATTCAGTTATGGTAGTGGAAATGTTAGCTGTAGCAAGAAAAGGAAAACAAATTGAAGGAATAAGAATTGGCAATGGAGACTTCCGGCCAAGATGGGGGAGAGAAGACAGGCACAGTTCTAAAGTCTCCTGATCTCTTCCCCATCTATCACTTGAAACAAACCTCTTAAAAGAATTCCAATCCAGGAAACCCAGAAAGAAAAGCCAGGAGAGGAAAATCTACCTCAGGATTTGTCTCCCGCAGCAGCCTTGGCTGAGTACCAGCAGGTGAGTCTGGGCTCCAAGGGAAGATCAGCCCGGGATCAGCCAGATTGACAGCTGAATTGGATTCAGGAGTCTGAGGGCCCAAGAGCCGGACATGCTGGATCAGCGGTTGGGCTGTACGAGGGGGGCTAGGGTCCACCGGGAAGCAAAGGTGCTGGTGTTGGTGCTGTCCCCCTGGAGCTTGGGGAAGGGTCTGCGGGGAGAGGTCTGGTGCAGGAGAGCTGCAGACACCATCCCTGGGCTCCTCAGGTCTGAGAAACTCTGAGCCCATGCCTCCATTGCACTGAGGCCTCCTCCCAAACAAATGCAAACTACTTCTGCCTCAGGCCCAGGTGTGTGAGCAGAAGAACCAGCCCAGCTGAGGAATGACCTCAGGCCAGGGTAAAGCCCACCATTGATTGAAGGCAAACAAATTCAATAGTTCCAACTCCTCCCTTTGGGCAAAGGGAAAAGGCCTCCCAACCAAGGTCACAGACACTCCAGAGAGGGCAACCAGCACCTCCCACTGGCCAGCCGGAGAAACTGCAATCAGCAGAGCCTTTAGCGATCCCAAGCCCAGGTGAACCAGCCCCACCCAACTCAAGGTCTTAGCATAATGAAGAAGGGTCAGCAGAAAGGTGGATCCATAGAAAAATTCCTGGAAGGGAAAGACCCCAACTCAGAGAGACCTGGAACCTCTGAGAATACAATCTGGTCTCCAGCACAGAAAGACTTCCTTGAAGAAATAAGGAAGGAGCTTAAAAATTTGGAAGAGACAATTATTACCTTGAAAAAAGAAAAAAAAACCTTAGAAAGTACAATTGGACAAACACAAAAGGAGAATAAATCTCTCAGATCCTCAAATGAGCAAATGCAAAAAGAAATTAATTCTCTCAAAACCTCAATTGGTCAAATGGAAAGCTCTTTCAAAATTAGAATTGACCAATTGGAAAAGGAGTTGCAAAAGGTTAATGAAGAAAACTCCTCCCCCAAAAAAAGAATGGAGTCTACAGAAACTAATGACTCCATGAGACAGTAAGAGTCAGCTAAACAAAATCAAAAAATAGAAAAAAAATAGAAGCAAATGTAAAATACCTCATCACAAAACTACTGACCTCGAGAATAGATCGAGGAGGGGCAACCTGAAAATTATAGGACTTCCTGAAAACATTGAAGAGAAAAAAAGCCTGGACTTAATATTACAGGATCTAGTGATGGAAAACGGCCCTGACATCAGGGAATCGGAGGGCAAAGTAGTTATTGAAAGAGTACATCGATCCCCACCAGAGAAAGGTCCTAAAACGAAAACACCAAGGAATGTTGTGGCCAAACTGCAGAACTATCAGATAAAAGAGAAAATCCTGCAAGCAGCCAGAAAGAAGCAATTTAAATATCAAGGAGCCACAGTAAGGATCACGGAGGACCTGGCTGCTTCAACTTTAAGGGATCGAAGGGCCTGGAACGAGATATTTCAAAGAGCACAGGAGCTTGGAATGCAGCCAAGAATCTACTTTCCTGCAAAGTTGAGCCTTCTCTTCCAGGGAAAAAGATGGACATTTAACAAAATGGAAGAGTTCCAAAAATTTCTGATGAAAAGACCAGAGCTAAAAAGAAAATTTGGATATTAAACAGGAGGTTCAAGAGACACATGAAAAGGTAAAAAAAGGGGGGGGGCAGTAAAAGGAAAAAAATGCAATCCAGTAAGTTGAAACTGGCTATATCCCAGCATGGGGGGGGGGGCACTCTCATAAATCATGAGAAAATGTAACTCTAACAGAGAGAATACACCTAGCCAGAAATGATGGACATCCATGGCCTATCCATGAGACTGCTATCTAATGGGAAATAACTGGCTTTAACCCCATTTGGGAGAAAGACTCTAATATTAAACTCTCAGGAATTTTGACTCTATCCAATAGAATATACTGAACTAGAAGGGACAGACACTCAGAATTTTCTATGACCTAGATAGAATGATCTAAAAAAATACACTACCTCCCTAAAAAGGGGGACAGGAAAGAGACAGGAGGAGGGAGAAGATTGAATGGGACAAATTTCATTACACTAAGAGGTACAAAAAACCTATGGTAATAGAGTGGAAGAAGGGAGCAGAGGAGAAACACCTGAATCTTCTTCTCATCAGACTTGGCTTAAAGTCAACCTACACATACTCAGTTAACTTATAAAACACCTAACCTTTCAAGTATTAAAAGGGGAAAAGGGGAGGGGGTATGGAAAAAGGGAAGGGGAGTGGGGAAAATAAGGGTAAATAACAAAAGGAAGGGAAGGGAAAAGGGAAAAAGGGAAATGGGATAGAAAGGGGAGGGTGTGAAATAGGAGGGCAAACATACTGAAGGGGGTGGTATTCAAAAGCAAAATACTGGGGAATATGGATAAAAGGGGAGAAAAGGGGGAAAATACAAACAGAGGGAAGATAGCACAGAGGGCACTAAAGAATTATTAATCATAACCTTCAATGTGAATGGGATGAACTCTCCCTTAACACATAAGCAAATAGCAGAGTGGATTAAAAACCAGAATCCTACAATATGCTGCTTACAAGAAACTCATTTGAAGCAGAGAGATACATATAGAGTGAAGGTAAAAGGTTGGAGCAAAATATATTTTGCTTCAGCTGAAGTAAAAAAAGCAGTGGTAGCAAACCTTATCTCAGACAAAGCAGCAGCAAAAATAGATAGCCTAAAAAAGAGATAAGGAAGGAAACTTTATCCTCCTAAAAGGTACCATAGAAAATAAAGTCATTTCAATATTGAATGTATATGCACCCAGTGGGACAGAACCCAAGTTCTCAGAGGAGAAGCTGAAAGAATTACAGGAAGACATAGACAGCAAACCTCTTCTAGTAGGAGACCTCCACCTCCCGCTATCAGATCTAGATAAATCAAATCATAAAACAAACAAGAAAGAAATTAGGGAGGCAAATAGATTGTTAGAAAAATTAGATATGGTAGACTGATGGAGGAAACTGAATGGGGATAGAAAGGAATATACCTTTTTCTCTGCAGTACATGGAACTTATACAAAAACTGACCATGTACTAGGACATAAAAACCTACTGATCAACTGCAGAAAGGCAGAAATAGTGAATACATCTTTCTCAGATCACAATGCTATAAAAGTCATATGCAATACTGGGACAAGGAGATATAGACCCAGAGCAAATTGGAAACTGAATAACCTCTTATAGAAAGAATTAACCATTTTATCCTAGATAATGATAATAATGAAACAACAAACCAAAATGTATGAGATTCATTCAAAGCAATTCTCAGGATATATTATAGCTATAAATGCTTATATGAATAAATTGAAGAAAGAGGAAATCAATGAACTAAACATGCAACTAAAAAAATTAGAGAAAGTACAAATAAAAAATCCCCAATCAAATACCAAATTGGAAATTTTAAAAATTAAAGGAGAAATTAATAAAATTGAAAGCAAAAATACTGTCGAATTAATAAATAAAACCAAAAGTTGGTATTATGAAAAAAACAATAAAATTGATAAACCTCTGGTCAATTTGATTAAAAAAAGAAAGAAACCAAATTGCTAGTATTATAAATGAAAAAGGTGAACTCACCACCAATGAGGAGGAAATTAAAGTAATAATTTGAAATTATTTTGCCCAACTCTATGCCAATAAATTTGATAATCTAAGTGAAATGGATGACTCTTTACAAAAATATAAATTGCCCAGGTTAAATGAAGAAGAGATTAAATTACTTAAACAGCCCTATATCAGAAAAAGAAATTCAACAAGCCATTATTGAACTCCCTAAAAAAAAATCTCCAGGGCCTGATGGATTCACAAGTGAATTCTACCAAACATTTAAGCAAGAATTGGTTCCAATCCTATATAAACTCTTTGGAAAAATAGGGAAAGATGGAACTCTGCCTAACTCTTTCTATGAAACCAATATGGTACTGTTACCTAAACCAGGAAGAGTTAAAACAGAGAAAGAAAATTTTAGACCTATTTCCCTGATGAATATAGATGCAAAAATCCTAAATAAAATCTTAGCAAAATGACTACAAGTCATAACTAGGATAATACATTATGATAAAGTAGGATTTATTCCAGGAATGCAGGGTTGGTTCAATATTAGGAAAACTGTTAGTATACTCAATTATATCAATAACAAACCTATCAGAAATCATATGATCATATCAATAGATGCTGGAAAAGCTTTTTACAAAATACAGCATCCATTCCTATTAAAAACATTAGAGAGTGTAGGAATAAATGGACTGTTCTTTAAAATAATTGGCAGTATCTATCTGAAACCATCAACAAGCATTATATTCAATGGGGAAAGGCTAGAGGCATTCCCAATAAGATCAGGGGTGAAACAAGGGTGCCCATTATCACCACTAGTATTCAATATTGTATTAGAAATGTTAGCATCAGCAATTAGAGAAGAAAAAGAAATTGAAGGAATTAGAATTGGGAAAGAAGAGACAAAACTCTCACTCTTCACAGATGACATGATGGTCTACCTAGAGAATCACAAGAAATCATCTGTGAAGAGTGAGAGTTTTGTCTCTTCCTTCCCAATTAGCAATTTTAGCAAAGTTGCAGGTTATTAAATAAATCCCCATAAATCCTCAACTGTTCTATATATGTCTAGCAAGAAACAGCAGGAAGAGCTAGAAAGAGAAATCCCATTCAAAATAACCTCAGACAGTGTAAAATATTTGGGAGTCTATTTGCCAAGACAGACTCAGAGTCTTTTTGAAAACAATTATAAAACACTTCTCACACAAATTAAATCAGATTTAAATAACTGGGCAAATATCAACTGCTCATGGATAGATAGAGCTAATATAATAAAAATGACAATTCTACCAAAACTAAACTATCTGTTTAGTGCCCTGCCAATCAAAATTCCAAAAAAAATACTTTAATGAGTTTGAAAAAATTGTAAGTTAATTCATATGGAGAAATAAAAAGTCAAGAATTGCCAGGAGCTTAATGAAAAAAATGCAAATGAAGGTGGTTTAGCACTACCCGATCTAAAAGTATATTATAAAGCATCAGTCATCAGAACTGCTTGGTATTGGCTAAGAAATAGAGTGGTGGACCAGTGGAATAGACTAGGTGTAAAAGCAGGAGAGGATTATAGTAATCTGCTGTTTGATAAACCCAAAGAGTCTCGCCACTGGGATAAAAACTTCCTCTTTGATAAAAACTGCTGGGATAATTGGAACTTAGTATGGAAGAAACTTAGATTAGACCGACATCTCACACCCTTTACCAAGATAATATCCAAATGGTTACAGGACATAGACATAAAAAACAATACTATAAGCAAATTAGAAGATCAAGGATTAGTCTACCTGTCAGATCTATGGAAAGGGGAACAGTTTATGACTAAGGAAGAGTTGAAGAACATCACTAAAAACCAATTAGATGATTTCAATTACATTAAATTAAAAAGCTTTTGCACAGATAAAACCAATGTAATCAAGATCAAAAGAAAAGTAGTAAATTGGGAAACAATCTTTACAATGAAAGATTCTGACAAAGGACTCATTTCTAAAATATACAGAGAACTGAGTCATATTTTTAAAACAAAAAGCCATTCCCCAATTGACAAATGGTCAAAGGATATGCAAAGGCAATTTACAGATGAGGAGATCAAAGCAATCCATAGCCATATGAAAAAATGCTCTAAATCATTAATTATTAGAGAAATGCAAATTAAAGCTTCTCTGAGGTACCACCTCACACCTCTCAGATTGGCCAGTATGACCAGGAAGGATAATGATTATTGTTGGAAGGGATGTGGGAAATCTGGGACACTATTACACTGTTGGTGGAGCTGTAAACTCATCCAACCCTTCTGAAGAGCTATTTGGAACTATGCCCAAAGGACAACAAAAATGTGCATACCCTTTGACCCAGCAATACCACGACTTCAGGGTCTATACCCTGAAGAGATGAGGGAAAAGGGTAAAAACATTACTTGTACAAAAATATTTATAGCAGCCCTGTTTGTGGTGGCAAAGAATTGGAAATCCAGTAAATGTCCTTCAACTGGGGAATGGCTTAGCAAACTGTGGTATATGTATGTCATGGAACACTATTGTTCTATTAGAAACCAGGAGGGATGGGATTTCAGGGAAACCTGGAGGGATTTGCATGAACTGATGCTGAGTGAGATAAGCAGAACCAAAAAAACACTGTACATCCTAACAGCCACATGGGAGTGATGTTCAGCCTTGAAGGACTTGCTCATTCCATCAGTGCAACAATTGGGAACAATTTTGGGCTGTCTGCAAAGGAGAGTACCATCTGTATCCAGATAAGGAGCTGTGGAGTTTGAACAAAGTACAAAGACTATTCCCTTTAATTTGGAAAAAAACAGATAACTTATTGTCTGATATGGTTACCTCTGAGAATTCTGTTCTCCTTAAGGATATGATTTCTCTCTCATCACACCCAATTTGGATCAAGGTACAACATGGAAACAAAGTAAAGACTGACGGAGTGCTATCTGAGGGGTGGGGGTGGAGGGAGGGAAGCAAGATTGGGAGAAAATTGTAAAACTCAAATAATATCTTTAATAAAAAAAGAAAAAAAGAAAAAAAAAGAATTGGCAATGAAGAAATAAAACTTTCACTCTTTCCAGATGATATGATGGTATATTAAGAGGATATCTAAAAAACTCCTTGACAAAATTAACAAGTTAAGCAAAGAAACAGGATATAAAAGAAATTCCATTTAAAGTAATTATAGACAACATTAAATACTTGGGAACCTACCTCCCAAGACAAACTCAGAAACTGTATGAAGACAATTATTATGCACTTCTCACCAAAATAAAGCCAGATCTAAATAATTGGGAAAATGTCAAATGCTCATGGTTAGGTGGAACTGATATAAGAAAAATGGCAATGCTTCCCTAATTAAATTACTTATTCATTGCTACAGCAATCAAACTACCAAATTACTACTTTACTGAGTTAGAAAAAATAGTAACAAAATTCATCTAGAGCAAAAAGAGGTCAAGAATAGCAAGGAAACTGATGGAAAAAAAATCTAAAGGAAGGTGACCTAGCTCTATCAGATCTAAAATTATACTTAAAAGAGGCAGTCATCAAAACCACCTGGTACTGATTCAGAAATAGAGTAATGGATCAGTGAATTAGGATAGGTTCAAAGGAAGTTGCAGCAAATGACTACAGCAATCTTCTGTTTGATAAACTGAAAGGACATCAGGTTCTGAGATAAGAATTCACTATTTAACAGAAATTTTTGGGAATACTTTAAAATAGTATGGCAAAAATCAGATATAGTCCCACATCTCACATCCTATACCAAAATATAGTTTAAATGGATACAAGACTTATACATAAAGAGTGACACCATAGATAATACTCTATCTATCAGATATATGGAAAAGGGATTTAATTTAGGATCAAACAGGATTTAGAGTACACTATTTCCAATTCTAGGCCTATTTCCAGAAGAAATCATAAAAAATGGGAAAAGTTCCCTAAGTTCCAAAATAATCATAGCAGTTCTTTTTGTATTGGCAAAAAAAAAAATAGAATTTGAGGGGATGTCTATAAATTTGCAAATGGTTAAACAAGTTATGATATATGATTACTATGGATTATTATTGTTCTATAAGAAACCATAAATGATCAGACTTTAGAGAAGCATGGGATGATTTAGGGAATCTTATACTGAGCAAAAGGAGAAGAATCAAGAGAACAATGTACACATTAACAACAGCATGGTGAGATTATGAACCTTGATGGAAGCAGCTCCTCTCAGCAGTTCAGAGAGTGATAATAACCATATTAGATTGGCTAAGTACAATGTTACCCCCATCTAGAGGAAGAAAAACAAAATAAAAACAAAAAACAAAAATCCCTTCAGAATCTGATGTACAGGGTCTTCCGGTCAAGATGGTGGAGAGAAGACAGGCACAGTGGTAAAATCTCCTGATCTTCCCTCATAAACAAGATGAAACAAACCTCTTAACAGAAATCTGATCTAGAAAATCCAGAAAGAAAATCCAGGAGAAGAACATATACTTCAGGATTTGTCTCCCCAGATCATGGTTGAGTCTGAGCACAAAGGGCAGACTCTGTTGGGAACATGGGTCCTGAGTGCCTGGGAGCCTGGATTAGCCTCAGATTGGCCTCATTAGCAGTGAGGCAGGAGCCTAGAAGCCTGAGGGTCTGAGTATTGGACTGGCTTGATCAGCATCGGGGCTAGAGTCTGGTCAGCTATGGGGACTCGGGTCAACTATGGAGCAAAGGCATTGGCTGTGGCACTGACCATCTGGAGTTTATAGGCAGGGCTGGAGGGAGAGTTCAGCTGAAGGAGAGCTACAGACATCAATCCCTGGGCACCTCTGGTCTGAAGGAACTCAGACTCCATACCTTTATTTCAGCTGAAGCCTCTTCGCAGAACAAACAGAATTACAGCCCAGATTTCACACCCCCCCCCAAGGCCAAGCAACTGTGAATAGGGAGTGATGACCTCACCACAGGCTATAGCCCACCACTGATCAAAGGGAAAAGTATTCAACCACTCCCTCTAGGCCAAGGGAGAGGGCCTCACTAAAGGTCACAGACACCCCAGAGAAAGCAAACAGCACATCCTACTGGCCAGCTGGAGATACTACACTCTGTGAGCAAAACCTCTAACACCACTTACTGACCTGCTGGGGTGAGTAAAACCTCTAAGGATCCCAACTCCAAACTTCTATGAACCCCCACCCCAACACAAGGTCTTAAGATAATGAAGGAAGGCCAGTGAAAAAGAGGGTCCATAGAAAAATTCTTGGAAGGAAAAGCCACTAACTCAATGAGATTTAGAACCTCTGAGGAGTTTATGACCTGCTCTCCAGCATAGAAAGATTTCCTTGAAGAATTAAGGAGGGAGTTTAAAAATCAATTGGAAAATTTGGGGGAGAAAATCAACACCTTGCAAGAAGAAAATGATTCTCTAAAAACCTCAGATGGTCAAATGGAAAACTCTTATAAAAATAGAATTGACCAATTGTAGAAGGAGTTGCAAAAGGAAAATGAAGAAAAGTCTTCTCTAAAAAAAGAATGGAGTCTGTGGAAACTAATGACTTCATGATATAGCAAGAAATTGTTAAACAAAACCAAAAAATCAAAAAGTAGAGGAAAATGTAAAATACTTCATCAGCAAAACCACTGACCTCAAGAGTAGATCAAGGAGGGACAACCTGAGTATTATAGGCCTTCCTGAAAACATTGAAGAAAAAAAAAACCTGGAAGTAAAATTACAGATTTAATGATGGAAAATGATCTTATATCATGGAAACAGAGGGCAAAATAGTTATGGAAAGAATACATTGATTCCCTCTGGAAAGAGATCCTAAAATGAAAACATGAAGGAATTTTATGGTCAAATTCCTGAACTATTCAGATAAAAGAGAAAATCCTGCAAGCAGTCAAAAAGAAACAATGTAAATACCAAGGAGCCACAATGAGAATTACACAGGATCAAAGGGCGTGGAATAAGATATTCCAAAGATCATGGGTACTTGCAATGCAGCCAAGAATCCACTTTCCAGCAAAACTGAGCCTTCTCTTCCAGGGGAAAAGATGGTAATTTATTGAAATGGGAAACTTCCAAAAATTCCTGATGAAAAGAACAGAGTTAAACAGAAAATCTGGACATCAAACAGAAAGTTCAAGAGATGCATGATAAGCTTATAAAAAAGGGAAAGAGAAAAAAACTGCTATCCAATATGATGAAGCTGGTGACATCACAACATGGGAAATGGATTCTCATAACTCTTTAGAATTGTAACTCTATCAGAGAGAATTTACTTAGCCAGAAGTTATGGACACTCATGACTTATCCAATTGGAAGAAACTGGCTATATCCATATTTGTGAGAAAGACTCTAATAAACTTCAAGAATTGCAACTCTATTAGAGAGAATATACTTAACCAGAAGTGATGCATTCTCATGACTTCCTGTGACTCAGATAAAATGATTTAAAAACAATACCTCCTTAAAAAGGGGGACAGAAAGGAGACAGGAGGATGGAGGGGAAATCTCATTCAATAAAGAGGTACAATAGATGTACTGTAATAGAAGGGAAGAAGGGAGGAGATGAGAAACACCTGAATTTTCCTCTGATCAGACTTGACTTAAAGTTAACTTATGCACACACTCAGTTAACTTAAGAATCATTTTACCTTTCAAGTATCAAAACGTGAAAAGGGGAAGGGGATGGAGACAGGGAGGGGAAGAAAAGGGGAACTAACAGAAGAAAGGGAAGGGAAAAAAGTGGGAAAGGGAAAGGGGAAATAAAGGGGATGGGGTAGATATAGGAGAGCAAATACACTGAAGTTGACCATATTCAGAAACAAAATACTGGGGTATATATGGATAGTGTTTAAAAGGGTGGAAATACAATCAGAGGGGAAATAATTTGGAGAGCAATAAAGAGTTAGTAATGATAACTTTGAATGTGAATGGGATGAACTCTCCCTTAAAACATAAGTAAATTTCAGAGTGGATTAAAAATCAGTGGTGAAATGGATAGAGCACCGGCCCTGGAGTCAGGAGTACCTGAGTTCAAATCTGGCCTCAGACACGTAATTACCTAGCTGTTTCACCTTGAGCAAGTCACTTAACCCCATTTACCTTGCAAAAAAAAAACAGACTCCTACAGTAATCTGCTTATAAGAAACTCATTTGAAGCAGAGAGATACATACAGAGTAAAGGTAAAAGGTTAGAGCAAAATATGTTTTGCAGCTGAAGTGAAAAAAAGCAGGGTTAGAAATCCTTATCTCAGAAAAAGGAGCTGCAAAAATACATAGCATTAAAAGAGATAAGGAAGGAAACTATATCCTCTTAAAAGGCAGCATAGGCAATAAAGCAATTTCACTACTAAATATGTATGCACCCAATGGAATATCATCCAAATTCTTAGAGGAGAAGTTGAAGGAGTTACAGGTAGATATAGACAGCCAAACAACTGGTAGAGACCACATTGTTTAAGGTTAAAAGTATCAGGAAGTGCCTCCCATCCCCTCCAGGCCTAGGGAGAGGGCCCCAAATCAAGTTCACAGACTCTCCAGAGAAAGCAATCTGCATCCCCTACAGGTGGACCCATTTGGACTTATTAAATTCAGTAAGCAAAGCCTCTAACACCCCCTACTGGCTGGCCCATTTGGAGTTACTAAACCCAGTGAATAAACCCTCTAGGGATCCCAACTCCAAATCTCTGTGAACCAGCCCCTCCTCCAACACAAGATCTTAGTAAAATGAAGAAAGACCACTAAAAAGGAAGTTCCATAGAAAATTAGCTAGAAGTTAAAGACCCTAACTGACAAAGGTCTAGAACCTCAGAGGAGAATATGATTTGGTCTCCAGTACAGAAAGACTTCCTTGGCAAAATCAGGAAGGAGTTTAAAAATCAATTGGAAAATCTGGGAGAGAAAATACCCTACAAGAAAACAAGTCCTTCAAAAAATGCAATTGGACAAATGCAAAAGGAAAATAATCCTCTCAAACCATCAATTGATCAAAAGGAAAATTTTTTCAAAAATAGAACTGACCAATTAGAAAAGGAGTTGCAAAAGGTAAATGAAGAAAATTCTTCTTTTAACAAAGTATAGAGTCTGTGGAAACTAATGACTTCATGAGAGAACAAGAATCTGTTAAACAAAAACAAAAAAATCAAAAAATAGAAGAAAATGTAAAATACATCATCAGCAAAACCACTGACCTCAAGAATAGCTCAAGAAAGACCACCTGAGAATTATAGGTCTACGTGAAAACATTGAAGAGAAATAAAACCTGGACTTACTATTACAGAATTAGTGATGGAAAATTGCCCTAACATCATATAACTAGAGGGCAAAATAGTTATTGAAAGAATACATCAGTTCCCTGTGGATAGGGATCCCAAATGGAAAATGCCAAGGAATATTGTGGACAAATTCCAGAACTAAGAGATAAAAGAGAATATCCTGCAAGAGCCAGAAAGAAACAATTTAGATAGTGAGGAACCACAGTAAGGATTACAAAGATCCTGGTTGCATCAACTTTAAGGTATTGACAGGCCTGGAATGTAATATTCCAAAGAACAAGGAAGCTTGCAAAGCAGCCAGAATTCACTGTCTGGTAAAACTGAGCCTTCTCTTCCAGGGGGAAAGATGGACATAAACTGCTTCCCTTTCCATAGAACTGACAAGTAAATTGCTCCTTGATCTTCAAGTTTACTTATAATAATTTTTTATATCTAAATCCTGTATCCATTTTGATCTTATCTTGCTATAGGACATGAGCTTTTGGTCTAATTTAATTTTCTTCCATACTAACTTCCAATTTTCCCAACAGTTTTTCTCAAAGAGAGAGTTTTTTATCCCAAAAGCAGAACTCTTTGGGTTTATCAAACAGCAGATTACTATATAATCAATTCCTGCTTTTACAGCTAGTCTATTCCACTTATCTACCACTCTATTTTGTAGCCAATAACTGACAGTTTTGATGACTGATGCTCTGTAATATAATTTTAAAACTGATAGGTCTAAGCCACCTTCTTTTGCATTTTTTCATTAAGTCTCTTATTTCTCCATATGAATTTAATTACAATTTTTTCTAATTCATTAAAGTAATTTATCAGAATTTCAATTGGTAGGGCACTAAACAAGTAGTTTAGTTTGGGTAGGATTGTCATTTTTATCATATTAGCTCAGTCTATCCATGAGCAGTTGATATTTGCCCAGTTATTTAAATCTGATTTTATTTGTGTGAAAAGTGTTTTGCAATGGTTTTCAAGATGTTTCTGAGTCTGCCTTTGGTGGTAGAATCCCAGGTATTTTATATTGTCTGTAGTTACTTTGAATGGGATATCTCTTTCTACCTCTTTCTGCTTCATCTTGCTAATCATATCTAGAAATGTTGAGGAATTATGAGGTTTTATTTTAAATCCAGCAACTTTGCTAAAGTTGCTAATTGTTTCCAGTAATTTTATAGATGATTTTTTGGGATTCTCTAGGTATAGTATCATGTCATCTGCAAAGAGTGAGAGTTTTGTCTCTCTTTTTTTCCCAAATCTAGTTCCTTCAATTTCTTTTTCTTCCCTTATTGCTGAAGCTTATATTTCTAATAAGATATTGAATAGTGGTGGTGATAATGGGCATCCCTCTTTTGCCCCTGATCTTATTGAGAATGCCTCTAGCCTATCCCCAATACATTTAATGCTTGTTAATGGTTTCAGATAGATACTACTTATTATTTTAAGGAACAATCCATTTGTTCCCATACTCTAGTGTTTCTAGCAGGAATGAGAGCTGTATTTTGTCAAAAGCTTTTACAGCATCTATTAATATAATCATCTGATATAATCATATCATAATCATAGGTGGTTTATTGATATAATTAATTATTCTGGCAGTTTTTTAATATTGAACCAACCCTTCATTCCTGGAATAAATCCAACTTGGTCATAATGTATTATCCTAGTGATAACTTGTAGTTCTTTTACTAAGATTTTAATTAAGATTTTTGCATCTATATTCATCAAGGATATCGGTCTAGATTCCCTTTCTCTGTTTTAACTCTTCCTGGTTTAGGTATCAGCACCATACATTGGTATCATAGAAAGAGTTAGGTAGAGCTCTGTTTTGACCTGTTTTTCCAAAGAGTTTATATAGAATTTTAACCAATTGTTCCTTACATCTTTGATAGAATTCCCTTGTGAATACATTTGACCCTGGAGATTTTTTCTTAGGGAGTTCAATAATGGCTTGTTGAATGTACTTTTTCTAGTATAGGGTTATTTAGGAATTTAATTTCCTCTTCATTCAACCTGGGAAACTTATATTAGTGTAAATACTCATCCAGTTCACTTGGATTATCAAATTTATTGGCATAGAGTTGGACAAAATAAGTCCTATTTATTAATTTCCTTCTCATTGGTGGTGAGTTCATCTCATTGGTGGTGAGTTCATCTTTTACAGTTATGGTACTATTAATTTGATTTTCTTCTACCTTTTTTTAAAATCAAATTGACCAGGGGTTTATCTGTTTTATTGTTTTTTATTCATAAAACCAACACTTGTTTTTATTTATTATTTCAATAGATTTTTTGCTTTCAGTTTTATTAATTTCTCCTTTAATTTTTAGAATTTCTAATTTGGTATTTTATTGAGGTTTTTAATTTGTTATTTCTCTATTTTTTCAGTGTCGGGGGTCGGCCCTGACTGCCTGAGTGGATAGGACCTCCCCGAGAGTGAGGTCAGGCCAATCTAAAGAAGACACGGTTCCTTAAGGGGAGCAGTGGCTTCACAAGGTTGGCCTGTGTCGCTTGCTCCAATCGGGTGGTAGGTTCTGCCCTTGGGGCGGATCGGGGTGGCAGCCCAGAACGAACTCCCTATATTAGCCATCACCCTGAGCTATTCGGGGGATCCCTCTGCACCTAATAAAACATATGCCTCCTGAAGAAGTGTCTGCCTGGGTCCCTCCTCGCTGATCCCCGGGGGAGGGAAATACCAGGGACGCCTGAAGCAGTGCCCACTGAGGAGCTCACTCGGGAGTCCGGGGAAGAAGACCCCGGACAGAACTGGCCCCCGAACAGGGACACCCGAAGACCCCGCCGAGTGAGGTAAGCCTGTTTAAGTAAAAACAGAAGAGGCAGACACCCTAGGTCCACGGGACACCTAGAGGGAGTAAAGATGGGCAAAGGAATGTCTAAGCATTTACAGCCAGAGGATTCAGGAGTATTAGCATGTCAAGTACATGCACTAGTAAAGACTCATGGTATAAGAGTCCGTATAAAAGAATGTAAGGATTGGGTGGAAAAAATATTGGTTGTCTCTCCTTGGGTCTCCCACACCGGCATTGACCCTCAGAAGTGGAGAGTGGTAGGAACTCAAATGTCCTCTTACAACACAGAAAAAACCTGGCTTTCTAACGGACACAGACTTTGTAATTTACTCTGTGGTGGCCGCGGCCCTTGACCCGCAGCCCCCCCACAAGGAGCCGTGTCCGGAGAATCACAAACAGGACCCTCATTACTGGGGGAACCTGAATGGCCCCCGCCCCCAGATGAGGGGCTTGATGACCGGAGGGAACCAGCCCCCAAATACCCTTGGGAAGAACTGGCTGCTGCGAGTCGATCGCCTGCCCCGGTAAAAAGTGATAGTAAGATTTTAGAACAAAAGGGCAAACATACAGAATGGCAAGGGATCTGTGGACAGGGTGCAGATGGCTGGAGCCACGTGCTGATAACAGGAAAGGAAGGGTCTGGGGCGACCGTCCCCAGACAGGCACCCCGCCGGACTCGTTTACAGCAGGCCATTCATAAGGCTTTGGAGGATGGGGAGGAAGTAGAGGAAGAAGACCTAGACTATCTTACCTCCTCAGCAGCTGCTTACCCAGTATTTGTGCAAAGAGAAAACGGCCAACAGGTTAGAGTTCGCCGCCCAATACCGTACAAATTTATCAAAGATCTCAGAGAGGCAGTCCATAATTATGGGCCAGGATCTGCCTATGTAAAACAGCTCATAAGTTCTAACACTCAGACTGCCGCCTGGCTCCCCATGGATTGGGATGAAACTTTACAAGCGGTGTTAGAGTCATCACATTACACCGCCTGGGCTGCCTACTGGCGCAGAGAGGCCAGGCTACAGGCTGAGATCATAGACCCAAATAATTCTGATTTAGTCACTAATCAACTCACTGGATGTGGCCAATTTAACACGGTGGAGGCTCAATTACAACTTTCAGAACCCATTGTCAGGGCAGTGCAGATAGCAGGACTGAATGCCCTGAACAAACTGGCTCGAGCAGCCTCGACTCCCCTGCAGCAGCTGAAACAAAGAACCAAGGAGTCTGCTGTACATTTTATCAGCAGAGTGCAGACCACTGTGGAAGGGAAATTCGGGACAGGAAATGCAGCACAGCCCTTAATCATTCAGTTGATAAAGGGAGGGCTAACTCATTCAAAAGGCTTGCTAGCTACTCTGCCTGCTGACCCCTCCTTAGAGGAGATAATTGATAAGGCCCTAGACGAGGAACCCCCCCGGATCCTCTCCAAACCTCTATTAACCTCCTCGTTAATGCTTTACAAACCACAAGCTTAGTGCCTAGATCAAAGGGTAAAGGAAACTGTTTTCGTTGTGGGAAGGCCGGTCACTTTCAAGCTGAGTGCCGTAATTCCCAGAAGAGTGCAATGAAGTGCTTTGTCTGTGGTAAACCTGGTCATATAGCAAAGCATTGTAGACAGAAAAATAAGAACCAGAAGTATAGTAATGATGGGCCACAGGGAAACGGGAAGAAGGGTCGGGAAGCAGAGGGCCCGACCCCAGGGCTGACCTATTAAATCCCTCGGTTACTATTCCCCTCTCAGAGAGCACAGAATTGAGCCCATGGACTACGACTACTGTTAAAGCCTCCCCTAGGGACTTCCACCGCTTAGTGATTGGAACTGCTCTCGCTCCCCAGGTCATTGTCCACACACAGCTCCTAAGCCCAGGCCAGACTTCTATAACTGTTACAAATCCCCACCATTACCCAATAGAACTAAAAGGCTGTGAGCCTGTTGCTCTTGCTATTTCCCTCCCCTGGATAGATAAGGATTGGAGAGAGTGTACCAATGAGGACACATTTGTGGCCTGGACACAGGCTATATCAGCCCACCGTCCCACTTTACCACTTATAGTGGAGGGAAGAGAGATTGTAGGTTTAATTGATACAGGTGCTGATGTCTCGGTCATATCCACAAAAGATTGGCAGCCCTGTTGGGAACTTTCAAAAACTCCCCAAGACATCACGGGAGTTTCAGGAGGAACTTTGGCGAAAAAGTCCCTAAGATTTCTAAAATGGAAAAGTGATAATATAGCAGGGATTTTCCGCCCTTTGGTACTTACTATTCCTATGTCCCTATGGGGGAGGGATGTTTTGCAAACTTTGGGCTTGTCTCTGACTACAGACACAGCTTTAAACCACTAGGGGTCACTGGAGGGCCGCAACCCATACCACTGACGTGGAGATCCGACAAACCGGTTTGGGTAGATCAGTGGCCCCTCACAAAAGAGAAATTACAGGCCCTTGCTAACATAGTACAAGGACTTTTATCGGCTGGACAAGTAGAGCCATCCACCAGCCCATGGAATTCCCCAGTTTTTGTAATCAAAAAGAAAAGTGGGAAATGGAGAATGTTAGTAGATCTAAGAAAAGTAAATGCCACTCTACAACCTATGGGTACCACCCAGCCTGGGTTGCCTTCTCCAGTTGCCATTCCAAAGACTTGGCCCATAACTGTTATAGATATAAAGGATTGTTTTTATAGTATACCCCTTAACCCTGTAGATAGACAGCGCTTTGCCTTTAGTGTACCTGCTGTAAATTATCAAGAACCTGCTCAGCGTTTTCAGTTTAAAGTCCTTCCGCAAGGCATGGCAAACAGTCCCACTCTATGTCAGGTTTATGTTGCACAGATTTTGATGCCCATTAGGCGAGAACACTCAGGAGCCATTATTATTCATTATATGGATGACATATTAATTTCTGCATCCCACCGGACTGATGTCTCGCTTATTTTACAAAAGATTACCTCAGCCCTAGCAGCATATGGGTTACAAGTTGCCCCTGAAAAGATACAAACAGAACCTCCCTACACATATTTAGGACATCAGGTATACAAGGATTTAGTGAAGAAATCTCCTAAGATTGATACAGCTCAAGTTTCTACATTAAATGACTTTCAGAAATTAATTGGTTCAATCCAATGGCTGAGGAATGTAGTTCCTATTTCCAATGATATGATGTATCCATTGTATAATATTTTAAAAGGCTCATCTGATTTGAACTCGCCTCGTACATGGACCCCTGCAGCCAGGGAAGCTGTTACTCAGATACAGGACTTAGCATCCACATCATTTATGTAACTCTGGTGTGTCATCCTTCATTGGGTAAGGCCGGAGTAGTGTTCCAAGTTACAGGTCCTTTACAATGGGTACATTCATCTAAATCCATGAAGTCTATACCCTCCAAGTTTGAAGTGGATGCACAACTCCTTTTGAAAGCAGCGGAAGCTGCAATCACTATTTTTGGTACCATTCCTATGTTACTGCTCCAGGAGGATCCTGCAATACTTACTCATCTAGCACAGAACTCAGAGGAGTGGGCCATGTTATTGTCTATTTATCCCACTTCTCAAGGTCATCCACCTCCCTCATTACGAGGATGGTTGCAACTCCCTTTGAAGTATCCCTCCAACCCTGTAGTTCCTCAGCCAGTACAGGGAGTCAATGTTTTTACGGATGCTACCAAACACCATAGAGCATCTATTTATATTCCAGACAAGAAGATATTGAAGGTGCTACAAACCCCATATACCTCAGCTCAAAAGTATGAATTGCAGGCCATTGTGATAGCCTTAGAACTGTGTGCTTATGAGCCTTTTAACTTAATCACTGATAGCTATTACTGCTTTGTCTTATTGCAACAGCTAGCTCTAGCAGATCTTTCTTTGTCCAATTCTGCAGTCATAGATCTTTTACACCAAGCACAACGGTCTCTCCTACACCGCTCTGACCCCCTCTGTGTCTTACATGTCAGATCTCATGTGTCCACTTCTGGCCCAATCTACTCAGGGAATGCCATAGCTGACTCGGCTCTCCTTGACCCTGATATCAAAAGTGAGATAGTCATGTATGCAGATCCTTCTATTGTTCATGACACATTTCATCTCCCAGCAAAAACACTTGCACGGCTTTATGGTCTTCCTAAGGAAGAGGCACGTCGCATTGTCCGACAATGCAGGCATTGTGTCCCTTTCCGCCCTGCCCCGCTTGTACATGCCACCAACCCCCGGGGCCTGGCCCCTAATGACATTTGGCAGATGGATGTCACCCACTTTCAGGCCAGCCTGATTCATGTCACTGTGGACACTTTTTCTAACTTTATTATGGCCACTTTGCAGCCTGGTGAGGCTGTACGCCATGTGATAGCTCATTGCCTTCACTGCTTTGCCACCCATGGGATACCCCGGTTGTTAAAAACCGACAACGGCCCAGCCTATACCTCCTCTGCTTTTGCTCGCTTCTGCCACCAATTCGGTGTCACTCATGTTACCGGTATCCCTTACAACCCCACCGGTCAAGCCATCGTGGAGCATGCCAATCAATCCTTGAAGCGCACTCTCATTAAACAAAAAGGGGGAGTGCGTGGTAGGCTCACTGCAGCCCAGGTAGCAACAGCAGTATTCACTAGGAATTATTTGATTGATAATGAACAAGGCATCACCCCTGCCATGAAACAGATGCTGTCAACATCAACACAGACACAAAAACATGAACTACAAACACAAAAACATGATAAAAAAAGCACACTTGCAAAGTCCGACCACAGTTTGGTGGAGAGATGAGGAGGGTCGTTGGCATGGCCCTGCACAGGTTAAGGTGTGGGGAAAGGGATTCTTATGTCTCCAAACAGGTGAGGGAACACGCTGGGTGCCCGTCAAATGGACCAGGGCCTATGAAGAGACGAAGGAAAAGATATCGGAGCAGAAGAAGGCAACGACCTAGCAGGACACGAAGAATTATGAAGACACAAGCTCCTGTATGGCTAAGTATCGTGGGTTTGCTATGTGGATTGCAACCCGCCACCTCTCTTCCTTGGGGCAAGGGTGGGAAGTGGTACAATCTGACCTCTCCTATACGGAGGGCTGCTGATGAACGAGGAGAGACATATTGGGCTGTTGCGAGGGGAGTACCGTCCCTTCGTATAATGGGATGGGGGAGCCAGACAGTGCCATTAAAGTTGCATGGCAACGCCACCGTTGTGCTGGGCTTACATGAACACGGTACATTACCTATACCGATGGAAAGACCATTAAAGAAGCCCCTCACCCTGCCCAGTAGGCCACCGTTCGCAAGTATTCATACCTACGGTACCCTGCTCCACGGGCATCCCAAGACTAGGCCCGCTTGGGCTACCTAACAACACTGAGTTATGGTTTTGGGATGGACAGCAGAACCACACCACGTACACCATGAGACCCTCTCCCACTCCTGTTGCCTTACTGTATGGACAGATGCATCCCGACCTCTGGAAAATAGGAGCGGCCTTAGGGGGAGTGAACGCCTCTTTTCGCCTGTGGCCATGCCCTCGTAATGACGATGCCTGTCATGACTTTTCATTCCAACAATGATATAATGTGTTTAAGACTCTTAACAGCTCTTGCCATCAAACCAAGGACGGCACAGACCGCTTGTGCTACCAGCTGAGCGCCACCGCGCACACCCCTCCGGACGCTCTCTTCCTTCTTTGTCCCCCTGCTAACCTGACTATTCAATTAAAAGGGGAGTCCGCTGGTTTACCCCTTTTTAACATCACTTGTACTGACCCGATTTTTACAAATGTTTTACGGTATAATCATACTGGGTATGCTGTGTTCCTAGCTGTATCCCCTCCCTACCAACTCCTACCTGTCAAAGCAGAAGATTTTGCGTTGTCCCCCGCTGATTCTTTGGTGAAAAAATTGTACCGTGCAGTGTTGGGGGAAAAGTTGTTACGTACCAGGAGGGATGGGATCGGGGATGCTTTGAGTTTGGTGAACTTGGCTGTTGAGATGTATGAGGAATGGCAGATCCAGGAACTAGGGAGTGAGGTGACTATGTTAGCTTCTACTATCCAAACATTCATAACAAACCAGGTCTCCCTCTGGCATTACCAGCAACATGTTGACTCTCTTCTACAGAAGCAAATAGGAGCATTGGAAACAACAGTCCTCTGGTTAGGGGATAGACTGGCCCTTATGGCAGGGTACATGAAACTTCAATGCCATTATAAGTATCAGCCTCTCTGTGTGCTTAATTTGCCTGTAAATATGTCACAGTTCCCATCAGACTGGGGTAGAGTTAAACAGGCATTACAGGGGGCGATGTTAGCCTACAACACCTCCAATGACATCCGCCAATTAGATATGCTGATAGCCCAGCTCAACAACATTTCCTCCCATTTCAGAGCTGAGTGGGATGATCAAGAAGACTCCTTTCTAAAATGGTTTACGGGTGCCCTCCACCTGAGATGGTTGTTTTCCTTCTTGCCGGCTGTAGGAATGTTTATTGTGATTTGTTTTTTTTTTTCCCATGTATCCTGAAACTATTGTTCTTCATCTTTTCTCGTTCTCTGGAGGCATTGAAGGCGGACCTCCTAGGCCCACGCCATCGCCGGGCTCGGACAGCCCCTGTGTGATTACTGACCGAGCCGAGCCAGGGTGCTCTGCCCCCCCCATAAGCAGGTGGGGCGCTAATTGTGTTAAACAAAAAGGGGGAGTTTGTCGGGGGTCGGCCCTGACTGCCTGAGTGGATAGGACCTCCCCGAGAGTGAGGTCAGGCCAATCTAAAGAAGACACGGTTCCTTAAGGGGAGCAGTGGCTTCACCTGGTTGGCCTGTGTCCCTTGCTCCAATCGGGTGGTAGGTTCTGCCCTCGGGGCGGATCGGGGTGGCAGCCCAGAACGAACTCCCTATATTAGCCATCACCCTGAGCTATTCGGGGGATCCCTCTGCACCTAATAAAACATATGCCTCCTGAAGAAGTGTCTGCCTGGGTCCCTCCTCGCTGATCCCCGGGGGAGGGAAATACCAGGGACGCCTGAAGCAGTGCCCACTGAGGAGCTCACTCGGGAGTCCGGGGAAGAAGACCCCGGACATTTCAGTTCATTGATTTCCTCTTTCTCTAATTTATCCATGTAAGAATTTAAAGATATAATATATTCCCTGAAATACGCCTTAAGTGTATACCATAGGTTTTGGCATGTTATTTCATTATTGTCATTATCTAGGAAGAAATAATTAATTCTTTTTATAATTTATTGCTTGATCCACTCATTCTTTACAATGAAGTTATTTAGCATCCATTTAGTTTTGAGCCTATATCTTCCTGGACCAATATTGCATGTTATTTTATTGCATTATTATCTGCCTTTCTGCTATAGATTATTAGGTTTTTATACCCTAGTATATGGTCAATTTTTGTGTAAGTGCCATGCACATCAGAAAAGAAAGTATATTCCTTTATATCCCCATCCAGTTTCCTCCCTAGGACAATCATGACTTGGTTTTCTAACAATCTATTTACCTCCTAAATTCCTTCTTGATTATTTTATGGTTAGATTTATTGAAATCTGAAAGCAGGAGGTTGAGCTCTCCCACTAGGAGAGTTTTGCCATCTATATCTTCTTGTAACTCCTTCAATTTCTCTGCTAAGAATTTGAATGTTATAGCATTGGGTGCATACATATATAGTATTGAAATTGCTTCATTGTCTATTGTACCTTTAAGGAGTATATATGTTCCTTCCTTATCTCTTTTAATACTATGTATTTTTGTAGCTGCATTATCTGAGATAAGGATTTCTACCCCTGCTTTTTTTTTTCACTTTTAGCTGAAGCAAAATATATTTTGTTCCAACCTTTTACCTTTATTCTATTTGTATCTCTCTGCTTCAAATGCATTTCTTGTATGCAGTATATTTTAGGATTCTGGTTTTTAATCCATTTTGCTCTTCGCTTACGTTTTAAGGAAGTGTTCATCCCATTCTCATTCAAAATTATAATTAATAACTTTAACTTTCCCTTCATGTTATCTTCCCTCTGTTTGCATTTTTTCCCCTTTTCCCCCTTTATCCATATTCCCCAGTATTGTGTTTCTGACTGCCACCAACTTCAGTGTTTTTACCCTCTGATATCCAACTCCCCTGCACAATTTTTCCCCTTTCCCATGGCCCCTTCTTCCTTCCCTTCCATCTGTTGGTTCCCCTTTTCCTCCTCCTCCCCTTTATGCCTTTTAATAGTTGAAAGCTACAATAAGGTTCTCCACTTAACTGAGTGTATCTAAGTTAACTTTAAGCCAAATCTAATGGGTGTAAGATTCACATTGTTCTCATCTCCTCTCTTCTTCCCCTATATTGCAATAGGTCTTTTGTACTGCTAGATGGTTTCTCCATTCTCCCATTTCTTTACTGTCCCCCCTTTTAAGGAGGTATCACTTTTAAATCACTCTGAGTCACAGAGAAGTCATGAGTGTCCATCACTTCGGGCTAAGCATATTCTCTCCAATAGAGTTACAATTATCAAGAGTTATTAGAGTCTTTCTCTCAGGTAGGGATATAGACAGTTTTATCTTATTGTATAGCAGTTTTGTTTTCTCTTTTTTATCACCCCCCCCCTTTTTGAAGATTTTCATGTGTCTCTTGTGCCTCCTGTTTGAAGTCCAAATTTTCTATTAAGATCTGGTCTTTTCATCAGGAATATTTGGAAGTCTGCTATTTCTTTTGCCTTGGAAGAGAAGGCTCAGTTTTTCCAGATAATGTATTCTTGGCTGCATTCCAAACTCCCTTGCATTTTGGAATATTACATTCCAGGTCCTTCAGTCCTCTAATGTTGTTGCAGCCAGGTCCTGTGTAATCCTTAATGTGACTCCTTGGGATATAAATTGTTTCTTTCTGGCTGCTTGCAGGATTTTCTCTTTTTATCTGATAGTTCTCTGATTTGACCACTGACTTCTTTGGTGTTTTCATTTTGGGATTCCTTTCCAGAGGTGATTGCTGTGTTCTTTCAATAACAATTTTGTCCTCTGGTTCTATGATATCAGGGTAGTTTTCCATCACTAAATCCTGTAATACTAAGTCCAGGCTGTTTTTCTCTTCAATGTTTTCAGGATGATCTACAATTCTTAGGTTAACTTTCCTTGATCTATTCTTGATGTAAGTGGTTTTACTGCTGATTTATTTTACATTTTCTTGCATTTTTTTGATTTTTTTGTTTTTTTTTCTTTTTAACAGACTCTTGTTGTCACATGAAGTCATTAGTTTCTACAGACTCTTTCTTTTTTTGTTAGAGAAGGATTTTCTTCATTTACCTTTTGCAACTCCTTTTCAATTAGTCAATTCTATTTTTGAAAGAGTTTTCCATTTGAGCAATTGAGGTTTGGAGAGAATTATTTTCTTTTTGCATTTATCCAATTTTATTTTCTTGTTGCAAGGTGCTAATTTTCTCTCCCAAATTTTCAATTTAATTTTTAAACTCCTTCCTGATTTCATCAAGGAAGTCTTTCTGTCCTGGAGACCAAATCCTATTCTCCTCTAAGGTTCTAGGTCTCTCTGAGTTAGGGTCTTTTCCTTCTAGGAATTTTTCTATGGACCCTGCTTTTGTTTACCTTTCTTCATTTTCCTAAGATCTTGCGTTGGTGGAAGGGCTGGTTCACAGGAATTTGTTTGGGATTCCTAGAGGCTTTATTCACTGGGTTTAATAACTCCAAGTGGGCCAGCCAGTAAGGGGTGCTGATTGCTTTCTGTGGACTGTTTTTGACTTTGAGTTAAGGCCCTCTCTCTTGGTCTGGAGGGAGTAGTTAAAGCTTCTGAATACATTTTTCTTTGAACATTGGTGGGCAAAAGTAAGTCCTCTCCTTATTTACAAATGGGGGTGCTCTGCTGCTTGCACCTGAGCTGGGGGTGGGGCTTTATGTGTGGAAAAATTCTGTTTGTTCTTGGAAGATGTTTCAGCTGAAATGAAGGTATGGACTCCAAATTCCTCTGGATCAGATGAGCCCAGGGATAGATGTCTGCTACTCTCTTGCACTGGAACTCACCCTACCACCCTGGTAATCCCAGACTGTCAGTCTCACAGCCATTGCCTCTGCTTCCCAGTTTACTCACAACTCCATGGCTGGTCAGGCTAATCCTAATATCAGGCTCTTATCCCATTCTGTGCTTCTTGCAGAATCTTTGCTTTCTTAGCCTGGCTCACCCAAGATCCTAGAAGACAAACCTTGAGGTAGGTTTTGTCTCCTAGCTTATCTATCTGGGTTTTGTCAATTGGAGTTCTGTTAAGAGGTTTGTTTCATATTATATATGAGGGAAGATCACGAGACCTTAGCACAGTACATGTCTTCTTTCTGCCATCAGACAGAAGTGTCTGAATTCCTCTTCCTTAATTTTAGAGACAGAGATAGAGATAGATAGATTGGGTGCAAAGGAAAGGGTGAAGAGAAGGGATTACAGGAGGAAATGCCCTTCCAATAAATTCAGGAAACTGAAACATGGAAATCTCTCTTTTTTTATTCCTTTCTGGTTGGAAGGGGTCTGAGTCAAGAAATCATAGACAGCCATGTACTACACTGTCACCTAGTGATTACATATTAATAAAGAGATCCTCTTTGTAGGGTTCTTTGCAATTATGTTCCTGTTATTATCAAATCCTGTTTATGTAAAGAAATCCAATCTGAATAGCTCCATTTAAAAGGCATGAATCATTAGACATGGAAGTGACTTTGGAGATCATTTCATTCATTCTCTTCATCACCACCACCTCTACACACACACACACACACACACACACACACACACACACACACACACACAATTGCTTGAGTGTATTTGCATTCATCAAAGAGTATTTCAGAGATGTGATCATCCTTTCTCCATGTGAACACTTTCCATGAGAAGAAGCTGCCCATTTCATTTTAGAAACTTCGCTTACAATAATGATCAAAATGATATGTAACACAAATCGATTTCAAAATAATATTCACCTATTGGATTCATTTCTACCCTATGTGGCTATAGGAATAAGCATCATTTCCCTTCCACATGAGTGCCTTTCAAATATTTTGAGCAATTTATCACTGCCCCAGTAAGCCTTCTCTGTTTCAGGATAAACAACCCCAATTGACTGTGTAAACACAGTGCTTGTACTGAGTTATGGAGTAAACCTAAGAAATAAGGAAAGTTATGACTACATAAATAGTATAACTATATAAAGCAAATATATATAATATATATAAATAGTATAAATATGAAGCAAATTTTGAAAGAATTTACTGACTAGAATTCATGAAAAAATGAGTGTGATTTTGAGTGGAATTTAGAGATTGCATTTCACTCATAATTCTTAAATATAAATTTGAATGACACTTTAAAAACATCAGGTGTGATAAAAGACCTCTAAAATTTCTTTAACTAATTTAATGAAAAGTTATACATATATTCTCTGAGTATGACTACTCTATAATGTTCAGCATAAAGCAAATGAGACAATAATAGTGAACATGTAGATATTAACTTAATATTTATCAAATCACAGATGTCTAAACTTTCATTTACACAATATATATCTATATATGCATATATATAAACATGTCCATACCCATATTTGTGCTTGTATATTATTGTTCATAAATATGTGTATGTGTTTAATATATATGAGTAGCTATAGAAATTTAACATACCATATTTGATAAATAACATTTAAATATAATATACAATATAATCTTCATTTATCTTGTTAATTAGAATATCTTATTTTGATTTTGAAGCCCATAAAATTGAGACCTATTGAGATTAAGTGATTTGGCCAAGTTCATATAGCTAGAAGCTATCTTAGGATCTCAAAAGAAATCTTCCTGTTTCTGAGTCCAGTACTCTATTCAATACTCAACTTTAATACTCAAATTCCTTTATATTCCTTAGCTAAGGGCAGCTCAGTGGTGCAGTGGATAAAGCACCAGCCCTGGAGTCAGGAGTACTTAATTTCAAATCCGGCCTCAGAAACTTAATAATTGCCTGGCTGTCCGAACTTGGGAAATTCACTTAAACTCATTACCTTAAATAAATAATTTTTTTTCAAATTTTTTAACTAAGTGATACCAGGAGTAGATTCAAGATTGCAAACTAGAGAAAGCACTGAGCTGAGTTGTCCCCACATTACTTTTCAACGAACTTTAAAATAACACCCAAATTGAATTTTGAAGTGACAAGAGTCAAGCAAAGTTCAAAATAAGATTTTCTTCTAATTTAAATTCTTTATTTCTTTTTAGGTTTCTGTAAGGCAAATGGGGACTCTATCCACTGTGCAACCTAGATGTCCTCTAATTTAAATTCTATCCCTTTAAATCCCTTTAAACTTTGCATAAGACTTCTCCAAGGACAATGGAAAATACATTTGGGGAACCTGTGTTTCTTTGTTTTAGACTTCACTTGAGGGTAATAATTGGAGCATCATTATAGACATTTCTGTCCATGATTGTCTTTCCCAAGATATTGCATTATCATAAGAGAAATAAGGAGGACATATTGTTAGAGAAGTACATTTTACATTTTACAGTATTGAATTGATAATAACTGTTTATATCTATCTGTTTTAAATCAATAAAACATTCATACCATTGGATATTGTTTTCTCCACTCCTCCTGATTTTATGACTGTGACGATGTGTCCTGAATCAAAACACTATCTCTAAAAAATTTACTTGTGGCCAATTTTTATTGTTTTTCATCAAATGCATATAAATTCAAAATCCATTCCCATAAATGTTACTGAGGTAAGATGGTAGAAATTTGGGTTGTTAGCTTCTTCTGTCTTTTTCTTTTATAGTGAGGAGAGGAGAAGTGTTTAAGGGGAAAAGTCAGAACATAGCTTCCATAATGTGGTCAATCTTTCTCTAATTTTAATTTTCTTTAAAATATATCAAACACCTATTTGCATGATGTTGTCAACAATAATATGAATTTGAAAAGAATTATTAATATCAACCCATTTATCAAATGAGAATTAAGAAATTTTCACTGGTAAGAAGTCTAGAAAATGTTTGAAACATAAAACATCTTGCCTTGACAGTTTTCATGACCATTGGAACAAATTATTCTCATTTACCATTCTAACAGGACAAGTCTTCACATGCTTGGAATAGACATCTCCCTAAATCACCTTTGGGTTTGAGACCTGTCAATGGGACTTGACCTGATTTAGCACTACTGCTAAGGTGGTTTTATTGGGAGTACTCAGGGAGTTCTTGCATCTCTGATGTTAGGACTTGTAGAGCCCTTTTCAGGGCTGCTCATCTGTCTTTGATATTCACCTGTCAACTAACTCTCACCTATGGCTCCAAGGAGCTATAGCATGTACAAAAGAACTATAACATTTCTGTTTAGGAAGAAAAAAACCCTACTTGTCAACAACTTGTTAACAAAAGGAATCAGCTCAGCAGAAATGAAAAAGCTAACAGTTCCATGGGAAAGCAGGTAATCATAACTTTGGGGATAGACAGAAATGGTAGTTGTTAAGGCATAAGAGAAAATGACCAGTTTGGGGGAGATGAAGCCATGAGAAGAATTCAGCATGGACACTATGCTAGGAATTTAAGATGCTTGGAAGATTGTTAATTGTTGAAGCTATGAGAACATGTACTCTTTAATTTATTGGGGATTTTCTTTTTTACTTAATTTACTATTTTCGTCTTAAAAATCTCTTGTGAAAAACAGTTCTTGGTTTGTTTAAAAAAAACTTTTGAATTATGCTAATGTCATATCTAATAACTATGATAATCCACCTACTCAATGATGAATCTTTAAGTTAGTGATTTATGCTATCTTACAATTATCATCTATAATTTCCCCATTGTTTTGATATATACTATTCTCTAATAAATGGTAAATTTGATCTTAGTTCTTTAAAAATATATTTGATTTACAGTACAGATGTATTCTGTGTACCCATTTCCAATTTCATTTTAAGAGTCACATCTTTGTATTCAATATAGTATATCTACAATGCATCAATATGTCAGTCATACAGAATGTGGGAACACTCAAAGGTCTATGTTCAGAGAGGAAAACAGTATTTTTTTCCACTATGACATAGATCCTTCACTTCTAGAGCCTATTCTCTAACTACTGCATTATGATTGCCACTGATGATAGGAATAAAATTTTACAAAAAGACAGTAAAATCTTGTCCATTTGCTGTCTTTACATTTCTGTCTATGTCTCAGAGTTCCTATTAGAAAAGTATTTTATAAGTTTTATTAATGCTCTTTGGATGAGATAATCCACACACTAAATATAACTTTTCTTCCCTTTTCTTTCAACTATTATTTATTAATTTTTGAACTGAATCATAGGTCACAATCTTTCTCCATGATCTTCAAATGAAATTTTACTTTAATTCTGACATTGTTACTACCAGTCTTTTATATTGAAAATGATCACACCAATCAACCAAATGATAATTCTGATAGTATCCTTGACTGTGAGGCAAAATGCTAGGTAAGATAATCAGAAATTTTCTAGCTAAGTTTTTTTGTGGCTACTGCTGTGTCTATCCATGAATCTGTGAAAATTTAGAATCTCTAAAAATGAAGATAATGAGGCTTAACTATTTAACTATTTCTATTGTCTCTCTGTCTCTCTGTCTCTCTGTCTCTTCTGTCTCTCTCTCTCTCTCTCTCTCTCTCTCTCTCTCTCTCTCTGGCCCCCCCCATCTCTCTCTCTCCCCCAAATTTCCCCTTTTCTTCCTTAACTAAATGTCTGAGAATCTCAAGACTAGGCATTTGGCACTAAGATTCTAGTAAAAATCAACACACCTTGTTTTTTGGATGTGAAAATTTATATTTCTGAACTTTAAAAATTAGTGTTAATGATGAATATCCTCAAAGTTGAGATGTTATTTTTAAAGACTTAGATGTTCATATTCATTAACAAATTTAATTTAAGTGTCCATATATTGCTATCATTTATTAAACTTATTTTTCAATTCAATTCATAAAATTATAATTTTCAGATTTTGAAGGGATCTTGGAATTCATCTAATCAAAGAATTCAATAATTTCAGTTGTTAACAAGACCTCATTAGTCATTTACTGCAACCCATACCTAACAGTGAATCCCCTCTATATCATATTTAACAAGTAGGTATTCAATAAGGGAAGTACACTACTTTCCAAGGTAACCTGTATGAAATTTTGGAGCAAAAATTGAAAACTTCCCCCCTTTTAATCAAAGCTAATTATGCTTCATTAAACTCTGTGGAGTTAAAAAAGTTAATTTTATTGTAATCTAATGTTTTCCATGTCTTCTCTTCTTCAGGCTAATATAAATTGCTTTACTTTATAGGTGGCAAAATTGAGAACCAATGACATGCAGTGATTTGTTCAGTGTCATACAGGAAATAGTAAATTTTATTGTCCTTTTCACAACACTCTATTGACTAGAAGCCATCAAGAATGGCTGTCTAAGAAGAAGAAATGAACATGACTAAAACTATCTTTGCAAAGCATAGTTTCAAATAATAAACTGACTTCAAGTTATTGAAAATTCTCAGATAAAAGTGTCTTACATGACTAATTCAATTTTAAAAATATATGAAGTACTTAAATACCTCCAACATAACTTCTAAAAAAGTATAGTATAATAAAATATTCAACTCCTTACACCAAGAATAAAGCAATTCTCTCCAAATACTTGACAGTACTTGGGGAAAAGGTACTTTTTCTTCATTTTTTCTATATTCATTACTTAAATATATCACAAGATCCTGCATTTATAAGTGATTTGATGTAATCTCTTCCTACAGAAGGGCAAAAATAAGTTTCAGAGTGCTAAGGTCACACAAGTGGCATCTTATATTCAAATCAACATCTTGTGACTACAAGTATTTGCCATTAAAGCAAATCATCTTGTCTCTGCACCAAGGCTCCTTTGTTGGAGGAATATGCTTTCACATTTTGTGGATATCCCTAATAAGTTGTGTTTTCATTTCTTTTAAATCAGGTTTTCTTCTGGCCAAGATAATGGAGAGAAGCCAGGCACTGTCTTAAGCTCTACTTACTTTTCCTCAGAAGTAACATGAACCAGACCTTTTAATAGCATTTGGATCCAAAAAACCTAGAGAAGCACATAGGAGAAGAACATCTACCAACAAAGTCTGTTACAAGGGAGTGTGGGCTAGCCAGGGCCAGAGAGCAGAGAGCTAGCACTAGGCAGTGGGCTGAGGCTGGGGAACTAACCAGAGAACAGTGGCAGTGGAAGTCTTTGCTGTGTGAGCAGTAGCAGGGAGAGCCTGGGTTCATTCACTGTGTGGGGTGAGAGAACCACCATGGTGGCTATATCAATCTGGTCAGTTTGACTGGTCCGAAAAACCAGGGCCACAAACCCCTGTGTTTTCAGCGACCTCCCCAGGCTTCCAGTTGAGTCCCCCCCCCACCCCATTCCTTTGAGAGAAAGTAAATCTTCCAAGAACAAACACACCCAAGGCTCAGGCATGGGCAGTAGATCTATCCTAATATTGATTTAGGATTAAATGGATTAATTATATAGATTGAGGGTTCAGCTTACTTTGTTCAAGAATAACCCAGATTCTGTCCCCCACAATTCCTGCCCTGCCCCTCTGTCTAGGGATTGAGCCACCAATCAAGGTCACAAACACCCCAGAAAAAGACTGTAGCATGCCCCTCTGCCTGGTTCCACTTGAAGATACTAAGCCCAGGGAACAAAGCCTCTAGCTTTCAACACCAAGGTCTATGAAACAGTCCTTTCCCCAACTCAAGATTCTAGGAAAATGAAGAAAGACAGGCAACTAGTAGAGTCCACTGGAAGTTACCTTGAAATCAAGGATCCTAATTCAGAAAGAACTAGAATTTCAGAGGATAATATAAACTGATTTCCTGAATCAATTGGAAAAATTAGGAAAAGAAATGCAAGAGAAAATTATCATATTGTAACACAAAAACAAAAATTCAATTGGGGAGCGGCTAGGTAGCACAGTAGATAAAGCACCAGCCCTTGAGTCAGGAGCACCTGGGTTCAAATCCAGTCTCAGACACTTAATAATTACATAGCTGTGTGGCCTTGGGCAAGCCACTTAACCTCATTTGCCTTGCAAAAAAAAAAACCTTAAAAAAATCATTTAAGTGGCAACTTGTCGTGCAGTGGATAGAGCACTGGCCCTGGAGTCAGGAGTACCTGAGTTCAAATCTGGACTCAGACACTTAATAATTACCTAGCTGTGTGGCCTTGGGCAAGCCACTTACCCCCGTTGCCTTGCAAAAATAAAAAAAAAATTTCAGTTGGATAAGTGCAAAAAAGAAAATGATTCTCTCAAAACCACAATTGAGCAAATGAAAAACTCTTTCAAAAATAGAATTGACCTCTTGGAAAAGGAATTGCAAAAGGTAAATGAAGAAAATTCTTCTCTTAAAATTGACACAATTGAGGGTGGCTAGTTAGCACAGTTGATAGAGCACTGGCCCTGGAGTCAGGAGTACCTGAGTTCAAATTCGGTCTGAGACACTTAATAATTATCTAGTTTTCTGGCCTTGGGCAGGCCACTTAACCCCACTGCCTTGCAAAAAAAAAATCAAAAACCTACTTGAATCTGTGGAAATTGATAACTTCTTGATACAATAAGAATCTGTTAAAGCTAAAAAATGAAAAATTAGAAGAAAACATAAAATACCTCAAAACAAATTGACCTGGATAATAGATTCAGGAGAGAGAATTTTAAAAATTATCTAGCTTCCATACTTCCATAATTCAAGATATAGTTCCATACATCCATACTTCAGGTTATAGAGAAGGAGAATTGCCCTGATATCATGGAACAAAAGGGCAAAATAGGCATTGAAACAATATATTGATTCCCTCCTGAAATTGATTTTAAAACTAAAATACCAAGGAATACTGTGATCAAACTCCAGAACTATCAGATAAAAGAGAAAATCTTACAAGCACCCAGAAAGAAACAATTTTTATACCAAGGAGCTCCACTGATTAGGACTTCATTGCATCAACATTAAGTGATTGAAGGGCCTGTAATATGATATTTCAAAGAGCAAGGGAGATTGGAATGAAGGCAATAATTTGCTATTCAGAAAAAGTGTGTCTTTTCTTCCAGGGGAAAAGAGGAACATTTATCAAAACAGAAGAATTTCAACTTTGCCTGATGGAAAGACCAGAACTAAATAGACTAATTGATCTTCAAATAGGGGACTCAAGAGATACATGAAAAGATAAAAAGGGAATGGAAATATAAACGTTATCTAATAAAATGAAATTGGCTATATCCCCACATGGAAGAGAGCTTCTTTTAACTCTTGAATACAGTAACTCTATTAGAGAATATAATCAGTCAGAAGTAATGGACATTCATGACTTGTCTGTGACTCTAATAGAATGTTTTAAAAATAACATATCATTAGAAGGGTAGAAAGTAAAGATATGGGAGGATGGAGGAGAAAGAATTGGCTAAATTATGAAGAAATTATTGCAATAGGGAGAAGAATGGAGGAGGTAAGTACTGGCTCTATCTTACGTTCATCAGATGTTACCCAAAGAGAGTTTAAAACACACACACACACACACACACACACACACACACACACACACACACACACACAAACACACAAAGAGTTAAGTTTAGAAACTTCATTTGCCTTTCAAATATTAAGAGGGGAAAGGGGGAGTGGGGAGGGGTAAGAAAAAAACTCACTGAAGGAAGGGAAAGAAGAAGGGTCCAAGGGAAAGGGGAAAGAAAGCAGGAAAGAGGTGGGAAATAGGAAGGAAAACAAACTCAAGGAAGTGGTATTTAGAAGCAAAGTACTGGGATATTGAGGATATGATGAAAAAAATGGGAAAAGTGCAGACAGAGGGAAGATAGTATGGAGGACAATAAAGAGTAATTATAACCTTGAATGTGAATGAGATGAACTCTCCCATAAAATATAAGTAGAAAACAGATATACAGAGTAAAGTGAAAAGGTTAGTGCAGAATATATTATGCTTCAGCTGAAATGGAAAAGACTGGGGTAGCAAATCTTGTCTCAGCCAAAGCAGCTGTAAAAATAGATCTCAATGAAAGAGATAAGGAAGAAAATGATCCTTCTGAAAGAAAGCTTTAGCCAAGAAGCAATTTCAATACTAAATATGTATGATCCCAGTGGTATGACATCTAAAGTCTTAGAGCAGGAGCTGAATGAGTTACAGGAAAACATAGGCAGCAAAACTCTACTAGTGGGAGACCTCAACCTCCCTCTCTCAGGATTAGATAAATCTAAACTTATAAAATAAACAAGAAGGAAGTTAAGTTGGTAAATAGAATATTAGAAAACGAAGACATGATAGCCTCTGGAGAAAACTGAATGGAGTTCATGTCACCTACACAAAAATTGACCATGTTCTAGGGCACAAAACCTTCATAATCAAATGCAGAAATGCAGAAATAATGAATATATGATTTTTAGTCTATAATGTCATAAAATGAAAAATGAAAATAAAATGAAAAAATTAAATTAAAAAATTGCAAAGATGATTCATGAAGTGATTAGACCTAAAGATAACTAGAAACTAAAATCCTCAATTTAAAGAATTAGTGGTTCAAACAACAACAAAAAGAATTAATGCTTTCCTCCAAGACAATGGCAATGACAAGAAAACTTAACCAAAAGTTATGGGAGATAGTCAAAGCAGTAATTAGGGTAAGTATTATATCTCTAAATGCTTACATGAATAAAATGAGAAAGAGGAAATCAAAGAATCGATCATGTAACTAAAAATGTTACAGAAATAACAAATTAACACCTCCCAATTAAGAAACAAATTAGGAATTTTTAAAAAGTAAAGGAAATATTAATAAAATTGAAAGCAAGAAAACTAGTAAACAAATTAATCCAAGAGTTGGTTTTATGAAAAAAAAAACAAAAAAATAGACCAAAAAAAAAAACAAAAAATGTTTAATTTGATTAAAAAAAAGAAAGAAGAAAACCAAATTACCAGTATCAAAAATGAAAAAGATGAACTCACCACCAAGGGAGAGGAAGTTAAAATAATAATCCAGGACTATTTTTCCCAACTCTATGCCAAGACATTTAATAATCTAAGTTAAAGAGATGACTATTTACAAAAATATAAATTTCCAAAGTTTAAAGAAGAGGAAATTACATAACTATAAAACCATTTCTTGGAAAAAGAAATGCAACAAACCATCAGTGAACACTCTGAGAAAAAAAAATCTCCAGGACCACATGGATTCACCAGGGGAATTCTATCAAACATTCAAGGAAAAATTGGTTACAATTCTACATAAATTCTGGAAAACTAGGTGAAGACAGAACTTTGCCTAATTTCTTCTATGACACCAATATGTTGCTGATACCTAAACCAGGAAGAGTCAAAACAGAGAAAGAAAATTATAGATAACTTTCCCTAATGAATATGAATAAAAATATTTTAAATAACATAATATCAAAGTGATTACAGCAAGTAATCACTAGGATAATATGCTATGACCAAGCAAGATTTGTTCAACATTAGTATAACTGGCAGCATAATTCACTATATCAATAACAATTCTAATAGAAATCATATTATTTTTTTCAACATATGCTGAAAAATCCTTTGACAAAAAATAGTACCTATTACTACTTAAAACTCTGGAAAGCCTAGAAATAAATGGATTGTTCCTATAAGCAGAATCCATCTGAAACTATCAACAAGCATTATATGCATGTGGGGATAAGCTAAAAGCATTCCCAATAAGATCAGGGGTTAAACAAGGATGACTGTTATCACTAACTACTACATTCAATATTGCATTAGAATTGGTAGTTTCAGCAATTAGAGAAGAAAAATAAATTTAAGGAATTGGAACTGGGAATGAAGAAACAACATTTTCACTCTTTGTAGATGATATAATGGTATACCTAGAGACACCTACAAAAATCATCCCCAAAAACTAAAATTATATAATCAAAAATCAATCATGGCTAAGAAATGGATTAGTTGATCAATGGAATAGATTAAGTTCAGAAGAGTCAGTAGGAAATGATTTTAAGTAATCTGTTGTTTGATAAACCCAAAGAGACCATCTTCTGGGATAAGAACTCATTCTTCAATAAAAACTGCTGGGAAACCTGGAAGATAGTATGGAAGAAACTCAGATTAGACCAACATCTCACAACCTATATCAAAAAAGATCAAAATGGGTGCAGGGTTAAATCATAAAAGACAATATTATAAGTAAATTAGGAGAACAAGGAATAGAGTATCTATTAGATCTATGGAGAGGAGAGAAGTTCATGACCAAGAAAGAGATAGAGAATGTTATAAAAAACAAATTGGATAATTTTGATTACATTACACTAAAAAAAACTTCTGCGCAAACAAAATTGCTCTAACCAAGATTAAATAAATTTAAATTGGGAAACTATTTTTACAATGAGTGTTAATGAAAAAGAACTCATTTCCAAAATATATATATAGAGAGAGAGAACAGGTTCAAATTTATAAAAAAAAAAAGCCATTCACCAATTGACTAATGGTCAAATGTTATGCAAAGACAATTTTCAGGTGAAGAAATCAAAGTTATCCAAAGTCATATGAAAAATTGTTCTAAGTCATGCTCATTGGAGAAATCCAAATTAAAACATCTGAGTTACCACCTTACACTGTTCAGATTGGTCAATATGACCAGAAAGGGAAATGATCAATGTTGCAAGCAATATGGGAAAAAAATGCATTTTTGGTGAAGCTGTAAACTGATCCAACCTTTGTGGAGGGCAATTTGAAATTATGGCCAAAGGGCAATAAAATTATGCATAGCCTTTGATCCATCAATACTACTACCTGGTCTATATCTGAAGAGATAATGAAAAAGGATTAAATCCCCACATGAACAAAAATATTGGTTTTAGTGGCTAAGAATTTAAAATTGAGGGGATATACATCAATTGGGGAATGACAACATACTGTAGTATATGTATATTGAAGCACACTATTGTTTTATGAGAAATCAGGAGGACTATCCCATAAAATGAAAGAAGAGTGGATTAGAAACCAGAACCCTACAATATGCTGCTTACAAGAAAGTCAATTTGAAGCAGAGAGAAACTTATAAAATAAAGATAAAATGTTGGTTCAAAATATATTTTGCTTTAGCTGAAATGAAAAAAAAAAAGGCAGGGGTAGCAATGCTTATCTCAGACAAAGCACCTGCAAAAATAGATCCCAAAAATAGATAAGGAAAGGGTGGCTAGGTGGTTCAGTGGATAAAGCACTGGCCTTGGACTCAGGAGTACCTGGGTTCAAATCTGGTCTCAGACACTTAATAATTACCTAGCTGTGTGGCCTTGGGTAAGCCACTTAACCCCATTTGCCTTGCAAAAAGAAAAAAAAAACCTAAAAAAAATGAGAGATAAGGAAGGATATATATCATCCTAAAAGGTGCTATAGACAATAAAGCAATTTCAATACTAAATATGTATGCATCAAATGGTATAGCACTGAAATTCTTAGAGAAGTTAAATGAGTTAAAGGAAGACATAGACAGCAAAACTCTGGGGGGTGGGAGACCTCAGCCTCCTGCTTTCAGATTTAGATAAATCTATAAAATAAACAAGAAGGAAGTTAAAGAGGTAAATAGAATGTTAGAAAACCTAGATCCAGTAGACCTTTGGAGAAAATTGAATGGGGATAAAAAGGAATATACATTTTTTCTACAGTACATGGCACTTAACACAAAAATTGACCATGCACTAGGGCATAAAAACCTATTTAATCAAATACAGAAAGGCAGAAATACTGAATACATCCTTCTCAGATCATAATGCAGTAAAAATCACATGCAATAATGGGTCATGGAGAGATAGACCTAAAATTAATTAGAAACTAAATAACTGGGGTGGCTAGGTGGTGTAGTGGATAAAGGACTGGCCCTGGAGTCAGGAGTACCTGGGTTCAAATCTTGTCTCAGACACTTAATTACCTAGCTGTGTGGCCTTGGGCAAGCCACTTAACCCCATTTGCCTTGCAACAAAAGCAAACAAACAAACAAACAAACAAACAAAAACCAATTAAATAACCTCATTTTAAAGAATGAGTGGATCAAACAACAAATTATAGAAAAATTTAATAATTTCATCCTAGATAATGACAAAAATGAGACAGCATACCAAAAAATATTATATCTTTAAACGCTTACATGAAAAAATTGGAGAAAGAGGAGATCAATGATCTAAACATGAGACTAAAAAGTTAAAGAGCAAATTAAGAACCCCCCATTAAATACCAAATTAGAAATTCTAAAAATTAAAGAAGAAATTAAGAAAATCAAAAGCTGGAAAATTATTGAACAATAAAAAACACTAAGAGAGGGATTTATGAAAAAAATCTATAAAATTGATAAACATCTTATTAATTTAATTTAAAACAAGAAAGAAGAAAACCAAATTACTACTATCATAAATGAAAGTGAGGAGGAAATTAAAGTAACAATTTGGAATTATTTTTGCCCAACTCTATTCCAATAAATTTGATAATCTAAGTGAAATGAATGAATATTAACAGAAATAAAAGTTGTCCAGGGTAATTGAAGAGGAATTTAAATATCTAAATAACCCTATCTCAGAAAAAAGAAATTCAACAAGCCATTATTGAACTCCCTAAGAAAAAATCTCCAGGACCAGAAGGATTCAGAAGTGAATTCTATCAAAATATTAAGGAACAATTGGTTCCATTTCTGCATAAACCTTTGGGAAAATATGTTAAGATGGAACTCTTTCTATGATACTAATATGGTGGTGATATCTGAACCAGGAAGAGTCAAAACAGAGAAAGAAAATTATAGACCTATTTCCGTAATGAAGATAGATGCAAAAATCATAAATATATCTTAACATTGTGATGACAGCCAGTTGTCACTAGGATAATACACTATGATCAAGCAGGATTTATCCCAGGAATGCAGGGTTGATTCAATATTAGGAAAATTGTTAGTGTAACTAACTATATCAATTACAAACCTTTCATAAATCATAAGATTATATGAATAAATGCTGAAAAGGCCTTTGAAAAAATGCAACACCCATTCCTACTAAAAACACTAGAGAATATTTGAATAAATGGATTCTTTTTCCTTAGAATAATTTGTAGTATCTATCTGAAACCATCAACAAGTGTTATATGCAATGGGGATAAACTAAAGGCATTCTCAATAACATCAGGGGTTAAACAAGAATACCTGTTATCACCACTACTATTGAATATTGTGTTAGAAATGCTAACTTCAGCAATAAGAGAAGAAAAGTAAATTGAAGGAATTAGAATTGGGAAGAAAGAAACAAAACTCACTCTTTCCATCTGACACAATGGTATACCTAGTGAATCCTAAAAAAATCATCTAAAAATTACTAGAAACATTTAGCAACTTTAACAATGTCACAGGATATAAAATAAACCCTCATAAATTCTCAACATTTCTAGATATGACTAGCAAGATGCAGCAGAAAGAGCTAGAAAAAGAAATCACTTTCAAAGTAACTTCAGATCACATAAAATACTTGGGAATCTACCTGCCAAGGCAGACTCAGAAACTTTTTGAAAACAATTATAAAACACTTCTCATACAAATAAAATCAGATTTAAATAACTGGACAAATAGCAACTGCCCATGGATAGGTGAGAGAATATAATAAAAATGACAATTCTACCTAAATTAAATTACTCATTTAATGCCTTATCAAAAAAATTACTTTAATGAGTTAGAAAAAATTGTAAGTAATAAGGAGAAATAAAAAGGGAAGAATATCCATGGATTGAATGAAAAAAAGTGCAAAATAAGGTGGCTTAGCTCTACCAGATCTAAAATTATATTTTATAGCATCATTCATCAAAACTGTCTGTTTTGGCTAAGAAATGGAGTGGCAGAACAATGGAATAGACTAGGTGCAAAAGAGATAGCAGGAAATGATTATAATAATATGCTATTTGATAAACCCAAAGAATGTAGCTTTTGTGATTAAAAACTTTCTTCAATAAAAACTGTTGGGATTATTAGTAGTATGGCAGAAACTTGGATTAGACCAATACCTCACATCCTATACCAAGATAAGATCAAAATGGATACAGGATTTAGACATAAAAGACAACATTATAAGCAACTAGGTGATCAAGGTATAGTTTATCTCTGAGATCTATGGAAAGGAAGCAGTTTATGAGCAAGGAAGAAATGGAGAACATCATTAAAATCCAACTAGACAATGTTGATTACATTAAAGATAAAAGCTTCTGCACAAGTAAATCCACCGTAGCCAACATTAAAAGAAATCTAGTAAATTGGGGAAAAACATTTACAACTAGTATTTTTGACAAAGGACACATTTCTAAAATATATAGAGAACTAAGCCATATTTATACTAAAAAAATACAAGACATTCCCCAATTGATAAATGGTCAAAGGATATTTGGAAGTCAAAGGAAATGAGGAAGTCAAAGGGATCCATAGTCATATGTGTCAAGTCCGGAGGATGGAACCCAGGCCTACATCAATATGATGCATAAGCTGGTTCGTTTATTGATCACAGGATACATACTTTTATACTCTACATTTATGTAAACCAATTACATAAGCATTTTAGCAAGCATTTTTTTCACATGCATACCTTGTGTATGTCTTAGGTGATTGTTTTGAGAACCAAACAGTGTTCTGCTAAACAGAGAGAAGATTGTTTTGAGAACCAAACAGTGATTTGATAAACAAAGTGCAGAAGGTAATTATCTCAGAATGCGCTATCTGGGCCTGGGAATGTACCTCCTAGCTCACACATGCAGCTACTCCCTTGTCTAAGCTCTGAAGTACATCTTGCTGGTTAAAGCACATAACTATTTCTGTGTTAACCCTTCATAGCTCTTAGCCTGGAACATATGTGACACAACATCCCCCCCTTTTCGTTTAAAGGCCTGGGAGAGTATGTTTGCTAGAGATCTCTGACAACACAAAAGTATACATGGTCCAAACAACAAGAATATAACAAGTATAAAGCAAATTACAATTATAGGTTTTACAATTGCCAAAAGCCAAGCAGGTAATCCTAAAGATTTTAACCAATCCTTAAAGAAATCTTCACGTACAGTTATTTTATCAAGATTTTCTTGTAACTTTTTGATTTTAGCATAGACTGAAGCACTATTATCTGAAATATTAAAGCAACACATGCCTTTAAATTCCTCATAACTATGATTATGTAATAAAAGCAAGAAATCTATTGCAGCTCTATTTTGTAGTGTAGCCTTGCGAATGCTCTGTACTTCCATAATTATAACCATTAAAGCCATGGATGTAATGTCAGCCTGAGCTTTTGCCCAACATGCAAGTTTTTTCATGGTATTATAATTAATAGATGCCATTACCCCTGGTGTGAAAAAGGATGTGGCTACTGTTTCTGATAATGATAGAAATTTAACATTTTTATTACAGTTGGAAGCCAGGGGAATGCTCCTTGTTTTCCTAGGGCTTCTGGAGAAATTAAGGTATGGTGTGGACACTAGTGCTAATTGGCCTAGGTAACAAGGTCCTCCTATAGGACACCATGGGATAGAACTGTATGCCTTGTCTTCACATATCAAGAATACTCCAAGGGGTAATGACTTCGCTACCTCAATTTGTACTTCAAGGGGGCCCCAATCTGTTTTTGATAAATTCCAATGATTAAAATGCCCTGATACATTGGTGAATTGTTCCCACTTAGGAGAATCTCAAGGCGTGTTTTCTTTAAAATACTCTAAATCTCCAAATATAAAAACTCCTGGAGCTCACAAGACTACAATGTGGGAGATAAGTGATATTCTCTTTTATTCCAGGGGGAGTGCTCCACAAGAGATTTATTTCCTGTGGCTCCTGTGTAGTTGGTTTATTTAAATCCTTTAATATAGCTCTTAATCTACAACTATTTTTCAGGGATGGCCAGGTATAATTTTGCTGCTTATCACACATACATGCACAAGAACTATACTGCTGAAAACTCCTACATATTTCCTTTAACTGTCCATAGTACCCTTTCAGTCTCTGTTTAATGTTCTCTGGGTCCGGGGGGATCCCTATGAAGCATGTCTTGCAGGGATCACCAGCTGATTTCAGGGAGATACACATTTGATGCTGTAGATACTTAGGAATCACATGAGTCACAAGAGCCGTAGCGGGGCAGGATGCAAGCGCCAGCAGAAGAAGTATCAGTTTTCAGGTGAGGTTTTACCCACTTTGCAGGAACCCACTGTGGTTTCAATGAACCTGAAACAACACACGCATAGCCTCATCCACAGGTTAGTAACCAATAGGAATTGTCCCATTGGACAGTCTTAGGATCAAAAACAGAGACAGAAATGTCAACACCGGCAAAGTATGCCGCGTTTTTTGAAAATTGAAAGTAAAGATGCTTGTTATCTGAGATGAAGTGCTTAGGGTTAAGCCAGTTCAAAACATAAATCACTTTGTTCACTATGTTATGCGGTGATCCCCCAACCTCCCCCTTTTCTTTTAAAAAACAAGGCTAAGTATTTCTTAACATCCTGATGAGCCCTGTCAGCGGCGGTCGTGCCAGGCAGACTGAGTCGAATGAGATGCGGACATGAAGCCCGGTGGGAGGGGGTTAAATCCTCCTCCCTCCTCTGCCAGCCTAGGGATGATTCACCCGCCGAGTCAAGTTCTCATTAAGCAGGAGAGTCGTTGTACTGCAGTCAGGGCAGGAGGCAACAATCATTCTAGTCTGTGTCGGGTCAGGTTGAAGGTTTTCACCAAAGCCTTGGCTGAGATGAGCAGGATGCAGCAGGGGGAGAGAGCAGAAGCACGGCAGTGGCCAGACTAACGGAGCGGAGGGGAGAACAGGATCGGCTTTCCTCCCCTCAGTCAGCCCCCACCCAGGCCACAGAGTGCTGGCGGGAGCGCTGGTGGCCCGGGGCCCCTGATCTGAAAACCTTGCGAGAGACAAAGGCAGCAGCGGGAAGGCTCTGGGGCAGCCCACCCGCTCGCCCTCTTCCCAGCCAGGTGGCAGCTGGGATTAATTAACACTTTTTCTGCTAGAGGAGGTACATCTGAACTTCCTCCAATAGCGGTTCTTTCAGCATTAGTCACAGCGGGGCAAGCCCACAAACTTTCAAAGTCATCATAGACAATTTTGCACAGTGTGCCATATGGTTCTGCCGGTCTCTGGGCTTCCTTGTTCTTAGTTTGGACTGCTTCCCATAAACTTTTTCCCAGCTTATCCCATTTTTCCAAGGAGAACAGTTCTTCAGTCTTAGTAATTATGCCCTTATCTCTTCCCCAGTGTAGCACCCAGGAAATTTCTGATCTCTTAACAGGCAGGTCATATTTTTTCGATAAGTCCTCTAAGGTATTGAGCACAGTGCGCTCCATGGCTGATACAGCCATTCCCATCCCAAATTCCCTGACTCACAGGTCAGCCGTGGCCACGTCCGCTTTTCTTCTAGTGCTGAATGAGGGGGTGTCCAGCACTTCCCTACCAACTCATACCAGGATGTCTTCTCCCCATTCTACTGACTTCCCTCACGTCGGGGTCACCATATGTCAAGTCCGGAGGAGGGAACCCAGGCCGACATCAATATGATGCATAAGATGGTTCGTTTATTGATCACAGGATACATACTTTTATACTCTACATTTACGTAACCAATTACATAAGCATTTCAGCAAGCATTTTTTTTTCACATGCATACCTTGTGTATGTCTTAGGTGATTGTTTTGAGAACCAAACAGTGTTCTGCTAAACAGAGAGAAGATTGTTTTGAGAACCAAACAGTGATTTGATAAAGTGCAGAAGGTAATTATCTCAGAATGCGCTATCTATCTGGGCCTGGGAATGTACCTCCTAGCTCACACATGCAGCTACTCCCTTGTGTAAGTTCTGAAGTACATCTTGCTGGTTAAAGCACATAACTATTTCTGTGTTAACCCTTCATAGCTCTTAGCCTGGAACATATGTGACACAGCACATATGAAAAATTGTTCTATCTCATTACTGTTTTGAGAAATGCAAATTTAAAAAAATCTCTGAGGTACCATCTCACGCCTCTCAAACTGACCAATATGACCAGAAAAGGCAATGATCAATGTTGGAAGGGATGTAGGAAATCTGAGACACTAATACATTTTTGGTGGAGCTGTCATCCAACTTTTCTGGAGATCAATTTGGAATTATGCCCAAAAGGCAATAAAAATGTGCATACTCTTTGATTCAGCAGTACCACTACTGGGTCTATACCCTGAAGAGATCATGAAAAAAATAACAGCATCATTCATACAAAAATATTCATAGCAGACCTGTTTATGGTGGCAAAGAACTGGAAATTGAGTGAATATCCATCATTTGGGGAATGGCTGAACAAATTGTGTTATATGTATGTTATGGAACATTATTATTCTATTAGAAACCAGGAGGGATGGGAATTCAGAAAAGCCTGGAAGTATTTGCATGAACTGCTGCTGCATGAGATGAGTTCTAACAGCAACATAGGATTGATGATCAGTCTTAATGAACTTACTCATTTCATCAATTCAAGAATCATGGGCACATTTTGTGTATTTGTGATCAAGAATACCATCTGCATCCAAAGAAAGAATTGTGTAGTTTAAACAAAGACCAAAGACTATTACCCTTAATTTTTAAAAAGAGCTATCATGTAATTTTGCTATTTCTTATATTTTATTTTTTTCTTAGGGATTAGATTTTTCTTTCAGCATCTTCAATTTTGATCAATGTATACTATGGAAATAATGTAAAGACTATAACTATACCTTCTTTGCAGGGGTGTGGGAGGGAAGCGATATTGGGGGGGAAATTATAAAATTCCAAAAACAATAAAAAAGGAAGAAAAAACTTTTAAAAAGAAATCAGGACAGGGTAGCTAGGTGGCACAGTGGATAGAGCACCAGCCCTGGAGTCAGGAGTATCTGAGTTCAAATGCAACCTCAGACACTTAATAATTACCTAGCTGTGTGTGGACTTGGGCAAGACACTTAACCACATTTGCCTTGCAAAAATCCAATAAAAAGAATCAGGAGGAATGGAAATTCAGAGCATCCTGAAAATACCTGCATGAATTGATGCTGAATGAGTTAAACAGAACCAGATTATTTAACAACAACATGGGTTGATGATCAACCTTGATGGACATAATCACTCCATACATGCAATGATGAGGAATAATTTTAGGGAATCCATGATAGAGAATATCATCTGAATCCAGAGAAGGAACTTTGGAGCCAAATGAAGTCTAAAGTCTATTATGTTCAATTTTTAAAAGTTTTCTTATGTATTGCATAATGTCACTATCTTAAAAAAAAAGAAATGAGACCTTTATCAGTTTGGGGAGATTGTTTCCCAACTTTCTGCTTTCCTTCTAATGCTGAAGGAAATTATTGCCTAATGTTGGCAGCATTGATTTTATTGCTGTAAACCCCTTTTAATTTAAAATCATCTAAACCATTTATTTTGCAGTTTTTAATGAACTCTATTTCTTGGTCGCTCGTGAATTTGTCCCCTTTCTATAGATCTGATAAAGTTTTTCTTGGTCTATTAATTTATCTATGGTATTGCTCCATGTGTTTTAATCCTATACAGATTTTGACCTTATTTTGATATAGGGTATGAGATTTGGGTATGTTCTAGTTTTTGCCAAAATATTTTCCAATTTTTGACAAATAGTGAGTTCTTTTTCCTAGAAAGGATTTTCTTTGGTTTGTCAAACAGCAGATTACTGTGTTCATTTATTACTGTTGCTTTTGAAAATGTCCTAACCCACTCATCCATTTCTCTAGTTCTTAACCAGTACCAGGCAGTTTTGATGACTGCCACTTTATAGTATAGTTTTATATCTGTAGTATTAGCCAACCTTCCTTTATATCTTTTTCATCAGTTTCCTTCCTAGTCTTGTCCTTTTGTTGTTCCAGATGAATTCTGTTACTATTTTTTCTAGTTTGGTAAAATAATTATTTAGTAAGTTGATTGCTATTCAACTGAATAAGTAATTTAATTTGCGAAGAATTATGCATCAATTGCATGAGCAATTGACATTTTCCCAATTATTTAGATCTGTCTTTACTTGGGTGAGAAATGCTTTGCAATTGTGTTCATAACGTATCTGGGTTTGTCTTGGGAAGTAGATTCTCAAGTATTTAATATTGTCTACAGTTACTTTAAATGGAATTTATCTTTCTGCTTCTTCCTATTGGCGTTTGCTATTAATATATGGAAATGCTGATGATTTGTGTGGTTTTCTTTTATATCCTGCTACTTTGTGGAATTTCTTAATTGCTTCAAGAATTTTTCTATATGATTTTCTCATGTTCCTTAAGTATACCATTATATCATCTACAAAGAGTGAAAACTTTGTTTCCTCATGCCAATTCTGATTCCTTGAATTTCTTTTTCTTCTTTATTCCTAAACCTAACATTTCTAATATTATATTGGATGATAATGGTGATCATAGACATCCTTTATCCCCATTATATATAATATTTATGGATGACTTTAATTAGATACTATTTATTATTATAAACAAAGGTTCATTTGCTCTTATATTTTTTAATATTGTAATAGGAATGGAAGTTGTATTTTATCAAACATTTTTGAAGCACCTATTGACATAATCATATGACTTCTATTAGTTTTGCTATTGATTTGGTAAATTATGTTGAGTGTTTGCCTAATATTGAACCATCCTTGCATACCTGATCATGATAATGTATTCTAATAATAACTTGATATAATCTCATTGCTAAAATTTTATTTAAGATTTTTGCATCAATATTCATTAGGAAGATTGGTCTATAATTTTCTTTCAAACAAAGAAGCTTTGGTTCTTCCTAGTTTAGATATCACCACCATGTTGGTGTCATAAATGGAATTTGTTATAATTGCTCCTATTTTTAAAAATAGTTTATGTAGAATAATAATTAATTATTCCTTAAATATTTGGAAGAATTCACTTGTAAATCCATGCAGACCTGGAGACTTTTTCTTAGGGAGTTTGTTGATGGTTTCTTAAATTTCGTTTTTATGAAATGTGGATATTTTAGTAATTTGTTTCCTCTATAGTGAATCTAGGTAGTTTGTATTTTTGTAATTATTCATCAGTTTTATTCAGATTATCCAATTTATTGGCATACAGTTTGGCAAAGGAGGTCTGAATTATTTTTTTAATTTCCTCCTAATTGGTGGTTAGTTCACCTTTTTTATTTTTGATAATGGTAATTTGTTTATCCAATTTCTTTTTATTAAATTAGAATAACAAAAGGTTTATTTATTTTAATGGCTTTATCATAAAACCAATTCTTACTATTATTGAATCTATGACTTTCTTGCTTTCAGTTTTATTAATCTCTCCCTTGATTTTCAGAATTTCTAATTTTGTATTTTATTGTAGATATTTAATTTGTTCTTTTTCTAGCTTTATTTGTTGCACACCTATTTCATTAATCTCTTCTTTCTCAATTTTATTCATATAAGTATTTACAAATATAAAGTTTTCCCCAAAAGTCTGCCTTGGCTCCATGCTATAAATTTTGGTAAAATATCTCATCATTATCTTTTTTTGAATATATGATTATTTCCTTGATTTGCAATTTTATCCACTCAATATTTAAAAATAAGTTATTTAGTTTTCACTTAGTCTTTGATTTATCTTTTTGTAATACTTTTTTACATGTAATTTTTAATGCAGTGTGGTCTGAAAAGTATGCAGTATTATTTCTGCCTTTCTGCATTTGATTACAAGTTATTTATGCCCTTATGGTCAATTTTGGAATAAGTATCATGTACTGTCAATAAAAATGAAAATTTTTGCTGTCCTCATTAAATTTTCTCCAGAGGTTTATCATATCTAAGTTATTTTTTAAGATTTCATTCAGGACAGTTAGGTGTCACAGTGGCTAGAACAGCTTCCCTGGAGTCATGATGACCTGAGTAAAAAGTCCAGCCTCAGACACTTAATAATTACGTAGCTGTGTGATCTTGGGTAAGTCATTTAACCCAATTGCATTGCAAAAGCTAAAAAAATGATTTCATTCACCTTTGTTCTTGTTAGTTTGTGGTTAGATTTACCTAGTTCTGACAGTGGGAGATTGAGGTCCTCCATTATTAAAGTTTTGTTGTGTATGTCTCCATATATTTCACTCAGCTTTTATTCTAGGAAATTGCCCTGCAACCCCCCCCCAAAAAATAATAATAAAAAATGTGCTTCAGTCTGTGTTCCAACATCTCCAGCTCTGTCATAGGTAGATCAAAGTCTTTAGGATAAGTCCATTACAAAAGTTACTTCCATATTTTTCCACTGTTGCCATTGCTGATCACAACTCCCTCCATTTGTACTTCTCCACTACCATATACTATATTTTCTCTCTCCTTTCTCTCTCTCTCTGCTGTAGAGTAGCTGAGTGGCAGAGCAGACAGATTTCTGGCCCTGGTGTCAAGAGGCCCCAAGCCCACCTACCACCCCTAAGACCCATCAACTACCTGGCCATGTGGTCCTGGACAGGCCATCCAATCCCAGCCCCTTGCAAGAAGTAGAAAAAGAAAATGTGTTATATCTGACCACTCTCCCCCATGGTCCACCCTCTCCTCCATCACTCACATCACCCCATCCCCCATCTCCCTTCTCTCCTTTGTATTCTAGATGTCTATACCCCATTGAGTATATATGCTGTTGCCTCTCCTAGCTACCTCTGATGAGAGTGAAGTTTCCCTAATTCCCCCTTGCCTTCCCCCCTTCCATATCATTGCAATAGCTCATTGTAATAATAAAAACAATCTTATTAAATGAAATATCTTAGCCTAATCCACCTCTCCTTTTTTTCTTTCCCCCATTACATTTCCCTTTTAGTTATTAACTCCATTTTTACAAGCTCCTTCTACCTGCTCTTTTCAATGAGAAGGTTCATATGAGTATTATCAGTATCATTTTTCTATGCAGGAGTACATGTAGTTCATGATTATTAAGTCACTCATATATTTCCCTTCTCCTCCACTCTCTATGCCTCACCTGCATCCTGCATTTGAAGATCAAACCTTCTGTTCAACTCTGGCCATTCCAACAGGAACATTTGAAATTCCCCTGGTTCATTGAAAGTTCATCTTTTTCCCTGGAAGAGGACGTTCAGTTTTGCTGGGTAGTTGATTCTCATGTACATTCCAAGATCTTTTACCTTCCAGAATATATTCCAAGCTCTATAAGCTTTTAATGTAGTTACTGCTAAGTCCTGTTTGATACTGACTGCAGCTCCATGATATTTGAATTGTGTCCTTCTGTCCTTAAATAAATTATTTTCTCTTTGAATTGGGAGTTCTGGAACTTGGCTATAATATTCCTGAGGACTGTTTTTTTACCTCTTTCTCGGGAAGATCAATGGATTTTCTCAATTTCTATTTTGCCCTCTGCTTCTAGGATATCAAAGTAGTTTTCCTATAGTAATTCTTTGAAAAAGATGTCAAGGCTCTTTTCCTGATCATGACTTTCAGGTATTCCAATAATTTTTAAGTTATCTTTCCTAAATCTGTTTTCCATATCAGTTGTTTTTTCAATGAGATGTTTCATATTTTCTTCTAATTTTTCATTCTTTTGGTATTGAAGTATTGTGTCCTGATTTCTTGTAAAATCAGCAGCCTCCCTCAGTTCAATTCTACATCTGAAGGATTTGTTTTCCTCATAGAGCCTTCTTATCTCTTTTTCCATCTGGCTTTTTAAAGCATTATTCTCCTCAATAAGTTTGTGAACTGCTTTCTCCATTTGACCTAAGCTTATTTTTAACATGTTATTTAACATGTAATTTTCTTCAGCATTCTTTTGGATCTCCTTGACTAAGCTGCTTACTTCTTTTTCATGTTTCCCCTGAATCTCTCCCATTTCTTTTCCCAATTTTTCTTCTATCTCCCTCACTTGATTTTTCAAAGTTTTTTGAGCTCTTTCATAGCGTGAGTTCAATTTCTGTTTTTTCTTGGAGTCTTTAGATGCAGGAGCTTGTACCTTCTCATCTTCAGATTGAGTGTTTTGATCCTTGTTGGGATCATAGGCAAAGTATTTCTCAACAGTGTTCCTCTTTTTTCTCTGCTTACTCATTTCTCCAGCCTGTGCCTGGTTTGGGGTGCTGACTGAGCTTTTGTGCATTATTTGGACACCCCCCCCCACACACAAGGATCTCCATGTGTGAGGCTCTGTCTTGCCTCCTGGTCTGTGAATGACCATAAGCACACCCCTCTGCCATGGGGCTGAGGTGGGGGGCAAGCCCTGATGTTCTATGGGGGGCCTAGACTGCAATCAGGACCTGAATGTGGTCAGAGCCCTAGAGTTCTGTTCCAGGGACAGAGGACAGAACTCGGCATTATCTCTCCACTACCCTCCCTATGCTCAGCACTGCTTCTGGTTCACACACTCGCTCTGGCAGAGCTTGTGTCTCTTTCTCCCCGAGTTTAGGTCAGACAACTGCCCCTGCTGACCATGGGTCATGGCACCCAGCGCCCTGGGGCTGCCTCCAGGAGGAAGAAGTTCCTTTGCTCTTGCAGGCTACCCTTGCAACCCTATGGAGTGGAGCCTTTCCACTCTTTTTCAGGTTGCATTGGGTTGGAGAACTGCCTCACTCGATCCCTCTGTGGATTCTGTCTCTTGAAAATTTAGTTAGAGTCCTTAGTTTATAAGTTTTGAGAGAGAGCACCTAAGAGAGGATCCTCTTCTGTCGCCATCTTGGCTCTGACCCCCATGGTGTCTTTTAAAAAGATGAAATTCCCTTCTTTTTTCCTTTTAATGAGATATTTTTACTTTTGATTTATGTGAGTTCAGGATAGCTAACCCTGATTGTTTTTTTCTTCAACTGAAGCATAATATATTTTGCTCTGTCGTTTTACCTTTACCATGTATGGATCTCTCTGCTTCAAATAATTTTCTGGCCAACAGTAGGATTCTGGTTTTTAAAACATTCCATTACCTGTTTCCATTTTATTGGAGAGTTCATCCAATACACCATTACAATTAAGATTACTAATTCTATATCCTCCTCCATGCTGTCTTTCTCCTTTGTTTCTTTTGCTCTTTCTGTTTTTCTTATTCCTGCTCACCAAAGTTTTACTGATGTTTCCCTTTAATTTTTCTTTTAAATTTCACTTTCAGTTTATTTTCACTTATACTTTCTTCTTCCCTTTAATTAATCCCTTCTTGTCTTATCTTTCCCTTCCCCCACCCCCCTTCCCTGAAGAGTAGGACATATTTTAAAATCCAATTGGGATTGTATCTTATTCACTCTCTGGGCCAAATCTATTTAATATAATTTTCTCAATCTTCCCACTGTCTCTTCTTTTCCTCTAAAATTATAAATCTTTATGCCCCTTCACCTGATATTACTTCTTACTCAAGTACTATTAAACAGGCATCATCAATTATAACTTGATTAATTGATTGCTTGATAAGGGCAAAGTAATATCAAAGTATCATCACAGATTGATTGATTGCTTGCTTGATTGTCTGATAAGCAACTACACCTCAAAGTCACTAATTACCCTCCCCTCTTCTGTCTTGAGTTACATCAAATTATGATCATTTTTTCCTTACCCCTTTTTCAAATACTCACCAAGCACATACAATCATCATGAACTAAAATATCATCCAAAGCCATATCATTTCATGAACTATTTGTACCTTGCCCCTGAGCATACTTCATCTCACACTTTCCCCCCTCCACATGTATGGTTATTAACCCTTTGTTAAGTAAAATATGAATTAAGTCCAACCCTGATTTAATTAATTGTAAGAATCTTAAAGTGCTCTAAGTACTGGGATGCTCTGAAGGTCTCATTTAAGAACTGTATAATTGATTGTAAGTCATAGGAGACACTGACTCAGGACTGCCTAGCTTATGATGCTCTCATCAAAGAAGGTGATATAATTTGTGACCACAGCAGAATTAGAGTAGGTCAAAGGGAACTGATACACTTAACGTTAGAATAAGCACCCTTGCTTTTCATCAGGGCTTTTTGTTTCAAAAATAGCTTGCCATCTTTGACCTCTTCAATGGAGAAACAAGACCCAACCATTCCTATATCCTCTAAGTCCAATCTCTTCAATTTTATTCAACCCATTAATTATCCTAACAGAAATAAAATTCTTAAGAGTTATGTGTTATATTTTTCCTTTTAGGGTTGTATACAATTTGATGGTCAACTAATATTTGTTTTCTTTTGTTTTGTTTTCTCCTTCCTCTTTTCAGTAACCATTTTATGCATATCTTGAGTCTTATATTTAACTTATTGAATTCTCTGTTCAGTTATGGATTTTTTGTCAGGAAATTCAGGAACTACTCTGTGTTGTTAACTATGCATCATTTCTGCTGTTGGTTCATGCTGAATTTTGCAAGATGGTAATTTCTTCTTTGAAATACCTCTGGTATATGTTATTTCAGTTCCTCCAGTCCTTGTGCTTCCTTTGTCTTTAAATGATTTCCTTTTTTGCTGCTTGCAGCATTTTTTCCTTTATTTGAGAGTTGTGAAATTTGGCTGTAACAACCCTTGGAGTTTTTACCCTGAATCTCTTTCTGGAGGGGTTCTCTGTATTTATTCAATGGCTTTATTGTCTTCTTGTTCTTGGAGTTTTTAATGATGTTCTTCAACTCTTCCTTGGTCATAACCTGCTTCCCTTTCCATAGATCTGACAGATAAACTGATCCTTGATCTTCTAGTTTGCTTATAACAATGTTTTTAATGTCTAAATCCTTTATCCATTTTGGTCTTATCTTGGTAAAGGGTGTGAGGTGTTGGTCTAATCTAAATTTCTTCCATACTAACTTCCAATTTTCCCAAAAGTTTTTATCAAAGAAAGAATTTTTAATCCCAATAGCGGGACTCTTTGGGTTTATCAAACATCAGGTTATTCGAGGTATTTTATATTGTCTGAGGTTACTTCGAAAGGGATTTCTCTTTCTCTTTCTGCTGTATCTTCCCAGTCATTAATAGAAATGTTGAATATTTATGAGGGTTTATTTTATATCTTGTGACTTTATTTAAGTTGCTAATTATTTCTGGTAGGATTTTAGAAGATTTTTTGGATTCTCTAGGTATACCATCATGTCTTCTGCAAAGACTGGGAATTTTGTCTCTTCCTTCCCAATTCTAATTCCTTCCATTGCTTTTTCTTCTCTTATTGCAGAAGTTACCATTTCTAATATAATATTGAATAGTAATGATGATAATGGGCATCCTTCTTTCACCCTGGTCTTATTGGGAATGCCTCTAGCCTATTTCCCTTGCAAATAGTGCTTCTTGATGGTTTTAGATAGATACTGCTTATTATTCTAAGGAACAATTCATTCATTCCCACACTCTCTAGTGTTTTTAGTAGGAATGGGTGCTGTATTTTATCAAAAGTTTTTTCAGGATCTATTGATATAATCAAATGATTTCTGATAGGTTTTTTATTGGTATAATTACTTATACTAACAATTTTCTAAATATTGAACCAACCCTACATTCCTGGGATAAATCCTACTTGATCATAATGTATTATCCTATTGAAAACTTGTTGTAATCATTCTGCTAAGATTTTATGTAAGAATTTTGCATCTATATTCATCAGGGAAATAGGTCTATAATTTTTTTTCTCTGTTTTAACTCTCCTTGGTTTAGGTATCAGCACTATATTGGTGTCAGAGAGAGTTAGGCAGAGTTCCATCTTCACTTATTTTTCCAAAGAGTTTATATAGAATTGGAACCAATTGTTCCTTAAATGTTTGAGAGAATTCACTTGTGAATCCATCTGGCCTTCAGATTTTTTCTTAGGGAGTGCAATAATAGCTTGTTGAATTTCTTTTAGTGAGATAAGGTTATTTAGGTTTTTAATTTCCTCATCATTTAACCTGGGAAAGTTATATTTTTGTAAATATTCCTTCATTTTAACTTAGATTGTCAAATATATTGACATAGATTTGGGCATAATATTTCCAAATTATTTCTTTAATTTCCTCCTCATTGGTGTTGAGTTCACTTTTTTCATTTATGATACTAGCAGTTTGGTTTTCTTCTTCCTTTTTTAAAGAAAAATTTCCAGAGGTTTATCAATTTTATTGATTTTTTTTCATAAAACTAGCTCTTGATTTTATTTATTAGTTCAATATTTTTCTTGCTTTCAATTTTATTAATTTCTCCTATTATTTGTAGAACTTCTAATTTGGTATTTAAATGGGAGTTTTTAATTTGTTCTTTCTCTAATCGTTTTAGTTGCATATTTAGTTCATTGACTTCATCTTTCTCTAATTTATTCATGCAAGCATTTAAAGATATAACATATCCCCTGACAGTTGCCTTGAAAGTATGCCATAGGTTTTGGTATGTACTTTCATTATTGTCATAATCTAGGATGAAATAATTAATTCTATCTTTAAATTGTTGTTTGATTCACTCATTCTTTAAAATGAGGTTATTTATTTTCCAATTTTTTTCTTGGTCTACATTTCCCTGGCCCAATATTGCATATAATTTTTATTGCATTATGATCTGAGAAAGATGTATTCACTATTTCTGCCTTTCTATAATTGATCATTAGGTTTTTATGCCCTAGAATATGGTCAAATTTTGTGTAAGTACCATGTACTGCAGGAAAAAAATTATATTCCTTTCTATCTCCATTCAATTTCCTCCATAAGTCTATCTTATCTACTTTCTAACATTCTATTTACCGATTTAAATTTTCTTCATGTTTATTTTATGACTAAATTTATCTAAATCTGAGAATGGGAGGATGAGGTCTCCCACTAGTACAATTTTTGGTCTATGTCTTCCTGTAGCTGTTTCAACTTCTCCTCTAAGCATTTGAATGTTATTCCATTGGGTGAATTCATATTTAGTATTGAAATTAGTTTAGTGTCTATGGCATATTTTAGGAGGATATAGTTTCCTTTTTTATCTCTTTTAACAACATCAATTTTTGCAGCTGCTTTGTCTGAGATAAGGTTTGGAACCCCTGCTTTTTTCAATTCGGCTGAAGAAAAATATATTTTTCTCCAACCTTTTACTTTTTCTCCTTATGTATCTCTCTGCTTCAAATGAATTTCTTGTAAGTAGCATATTTACTGCTATTTGTTTGCATTGTAAGGGAGACTTTATCCCATTCATATTCAAAGTTATAATTTCTAAGTCTTTATTGCCCTCCATGCTATCTTTCTCCTGCTTGTATTACCCCCCTTTCCCCTTTCCCCAGTGTTTTGTTTCTGAATACTACCACCTTCAGTGTTTGTCCTCCTATATCAACCCCCTTCCCTTTTCTTTCCCCTTTCCCTTTTTCCCTTCTTTCCTTCCTTCTGTTAGTTCTCCTTTTTCTCCCCCCCATCCTCCTCCCCTTACCCCCTTTTAATACTTGAAGGTGAGATAAGTTTCTTAACTTAACTGAATATGTCTAAGTTTAATTTAAGCAACATCTGATGAGATGAAGATTCAGGGGGGTTCTCACTTCTTCCCTTCTATTACAATATGTCTTTTGTACCTCTTGATGTAATGAGATTTACCCAATTCAGTCTCCTCCATCCTCCCATCTCCTTACTGTCCCCCTTTATAAGGAGGTATTGATTTTAAATCATTCTGAGTCACATAAAAGTTATGAGTGTCCATCACTTCTGACTAAGTATATTTTCTCTAATAGAATTACAATTCTCAAGTGGTATGAGTATCTTTCTCCCAAGTGGGGATATAACCAGTTTCATCTTATTGGATCAGTTTGGGTTTTTTTAACCCTTTTTTTAACCTTTTCATGTGTCTATTGAGCCTCCTGTTTGATATCCAAATTTTCTATTTAGCTCTGGTCTTTTCATCAGCAAAAGTTGGAAATTTCTCATTTCCTTAAATGTCCATCTTTACCCCTCAAAGAGAAAACTAAGCTTTGCCAGATAGAAGATTCTTGGCTGCATTCCAAGATTACTTGCTCTTTTGAATGCCTCATTCCAGGCCCTTCAGTCCCTTAATGTTGATGCAGCCAGGTCCTGCATAATCCTTCTTGTGACTGCTTGGTATTTAAATTGCTTTTTTTTAGGGCTGCATGCAGGATTTTTCTCTTTTATCAGATATTTCTAGAACTTTTTCCACAACATTCCTTGGTATTTTCCTTTTAAGTTCTCTTTCTGGTGGGGATTGATGTAGTCTTTCAATAACTATTGTGTCCTCTGGTTCCATGATATCAGGGCAATTTTCCAACACAAAGCCCTGTAATATTAAGTTCAGTCTTTTTTTTTTTTCTCTTCAATGTTTTCAGGAAAGCCTATAATTCTCAGGTAATCCCTTCTTGATCTGTTCTAGAGGTCAGTGGTTTTCCTGATGAGGTATGTTACATTTTTCTTCTATTTTTTTGATCTTTTGGTTTTATTGAACAAAATCTTCTTGTCTTGTAAAGTCATTAGTTTCCATCAATTCCATTCTTTTTCAAGAGAATAATTTTCTTCATTTACCTTTTGCAACTGCTTTTCCAGTTGGTCAATTCTATTTTTGAAGGAATTTTCCATTTACCCAAGTGTAGTTTTGACAGAATCATTTTCTTTTTGCATTTGCCCAATTGAGAATTTGAGAGAATTATTCTCATTTTGTATTTATCTTATTGTAATTTAGAAGGATTTGTTTTCCTGTTGCAAGGTGTTAATTTTCTCTTGAGTTTCTTTTGCCAATTTTTCTAATTGATTTTTAAACTCCTTCTTGATTTCTTCAAGGAAGTCTTTCTGGGATGGAGACCAATTCATGTTCTCCATAGAAGTGCTAGATCTCTCTGTGTTAGGATCAATTTCTCTGTGAACCCTCCTTTTCACTGGCCTTTATTTTTCTAATATATTGTCTTGGGGTGGGGCTGGCTCTCAGAGTTTTGCTTTTGAAAATCCTAGAAGCTTTGTTCACTTGGCTTAGTAATTCCAATGGCCAACTAGTAGAAGGTGCTGGTTACTTTCTCTGGAGTTTTTGGGACCCTAGGCAGCAGGTTTCTGAGTTGACTTTGAATAATGTGCTGAGCGCCAGGGGGAGGGAGTTTGTCTCTTTCCTTTGAGTGAACTCTGTTGCCCTGAGGGGGTGGGTGGTTGTTTATTGTTGTTCTGAGCAAAGACCTCTGCTGAAAGTATGGAGCTCAAGTCCCCAGCCCAGCTGGTTGTTCTTCAGGAGTGCTATGAAACTCTGTGCTGGAACTCACCTTCTGGTAACTCCTCTCCCCTTCAGCCAAAGACTCCACAGCTAAAGGTAGATCTCATAGTTGCCACTCATCAAAGTCTCTATGGCTGAGGTTGGCCATCTTGCTTCCACCAGTTGCTGTCCCCTTGCTGATCCTCTGCTCTTGTCTCCTGGTTCATCCACAGTCCCCTGAGACAGAATTTATTGGTGAGGATTCTTCTCCTAGCTTCTCTTTCTCGGTTTTGTTGATTGAATTTCTATTAATAGGTTTCTTTCATGTTGTTTTTAAAGGGAAAGAGGACCACTTAAATCAGTGCCAGTCTTCACTCCTGCCATCTTGGCCAGAAGTCTTGTTAAGATTTTATTTAAGATTTTTGCATCTATATTCATCAGGGAAATAGGTCTATAATTTTCTTTCTCTGTTTTAACTCTTCCCGGTTTAGGTGTCAGAACCATATTGGTATCAAAGAAAGAGTTAGGCAGAGTTAAAACTTCACATATTTTTCCAAAAGTTTATATAGAATTGGAACCATTTGTTCCTTAAATGGTTGATAGAATTCACTTGTGAATCAATCTGGCCCTAGAGATTTTTTTCTTAGGGAGTTCAATAATGGCTTATATGAGATAGGTTATTTAGGTTTTAAATTTCCTCTTCATTTAATCTGGGCAATTTATATTTTTGTAATTATTCATCCATTTCACTTAGATTGTCAAATTTATTGGCATAGAGTTGCACATAATAATTCTTGAATTATTACTTTAATTTCCTCCTCATTGGTGGTGAGTTCACCTTTTTCATTTATGATACTAGCAATTTGGTTTTCTTTTTTCTTTTTTTAAATCAAATTGACCATAGGTTTTTCAATTTTATTTGTTTATTTGTTTTTTTTCATAAACCCAACTTTTGGTTTTATTTATTAGATCAAAATTTTTCTTACTTTTGATTTTATTAATGTCTCCTTTGATTTTTAGAATTTCTAATTTGATATTTAATCTGGGAGTTTAGTATTTTGTTTCATTATTGTCATTATTAGGATGAAATAATTAATTCTTTCTATAATTTGTTGTTTGTTCACTCATTCTTTAAAATGAGGTTATTCATTTTCCAATTAGTTTTGAGTCTATACTTTCTTGACTTAGTAATGCATATGATTTTTATTGCATTATGATCTGAGAAAGATGAATGTACTATTTCTGCCTTTCTGCAATTGATCATTAGGTTTTTATGCCGTAGGACACGGTCAATTTTTGTGTAGTGCCACATACTGGAGAAAAAAAAGAATATTCCTTTCTATCCCCATTCAATTTCCTCCATAAGTCTATCATATCTACTTTTTCTAACAATCTATTTACCTCTTTAAACTTCTTTCTTGTTTATTTTATGATTAGATTTATCTATATCTGAGAGTGGGAGGCTGAGGTCTCCCACTAGTAGAGTTTTGCTGTCTATGTCTTCCTGAGCCCTTTTAACTTCTTCTCTAAGAATTTGGATGCTATACCATTCAGTACATACACATTTAGTCTTGAATTTAGTATATTATCTATGATACCTCTTAGGAGGATAGAGTTTCCTTCCTTATCTCTTTTAATGCTATCTATTTTTGAAGTTGCTTTGTCTGAGTAAATATTGCAGCCCCTGCTTTTTTCACTTCAACTGAAGCACAATATATTTTGCTCCAAACTTTTACTTTTACTCCATATGTTTCTCTCTACTTCAAATGAATGTCTTGTAAGCAGCATATTGTAGGATTCTGGTTTTTAATCCACTATGATATTTGTTTACATTTTAAGGGAGAGTTCATCCCATTCACATTCAAAGTTATAATTACTCTTTATTGCCCTCAATGATATCTTCCCTCTGTTTGTTTTAGCTCTTTTTTCCCCTTTATCCATATTCCCCACTGTTTTGTTTTTGAATACCACCACCTCTACTGTGTTTGCCCTCCTATATCAAACCCCCTCCCCTTTCTTTCCTTTTTCACCTTCCTCCTTCCCTTCCTTCTGTTAGTTCCCCTTTTCTCCTCCCCTTTCCTGTACCCCCCTTTCCCCTTTTATTCCTTAAAAGGTAAGATACATTTCTTACCTTAACTGAGTGTGTGTAAGTTAATTTTAAGCTAAGTCTGATGACAAGAAGATTTAGGTCATTCTAACCTCCTTTCTTCCCCCCTATTCAAATGTTTCTTTTGTACTTCTTTTGTACTCCCATCTCCTTACTGTTCCTCTTTTTAAGGAGTTATTGTTTTTAAATCATTCTGAGTCACAGAAAAGTTATGAGTGTCCATCACTTCTGGCTAAGTATGTTCTCTCTAATAAAGTTACAATTCTTGAGATTTATTAGAGTCTTTCTCCCAGGTAGGGATATAGGCAGTTTCATCTTATTGGATAGCAATCTCATGGACAAGTCATGAGTGTACATCACTTCTGGCTAAACATGTTCTCTCTAAAAGAGTTATAATTCTCAAGAGTTATGAGAATCTTTCTCCCAAGTGGAAATATCGCCAATTTCATCTTTTTGGATAGCAGTTTGTTTTTCTTTAGCCCCCCTTTTATTTTTACCTTTTCATGTGACTTTTAAGCCTCCTTTGATGTCCAAATTATCTATTTAACTCTGGTCTTTCCATCAGGAAATGTTGGATGTCTCCCAGTTCATTAAATGTCCAGCTTTTCCCCTGGAAGAGAAGGCTCAGCTTTGCTGGATAATAGATTCTTGGCTGCCTTCCAGGCTTCCTTGCTCTTCAGAATATCTCATTCCACGCCCGCCCTTTGATCCCTTAATGTTGATGCAGCCAGGTCCTGCATAATCCTTACTGTGGCTCCTTGGTATTTAAGTTGTTTCATTCTGGCTGCTTGCAGGATTTTCTCTTTTATCTATTAGTTCTGGAATTTGGCCATGCATTTCTTGGTGTTTTCATTTTAGGATCTCTTTCTAGAGGGGGATCAGTGCATTCTTTCAATTATGATTTTGCCCTCTGGTTCCATGATATCAGGGCAGTTTTCCATTACTAAATCCTATAATATTAAGTCCAGGCTTTTTTTTCTCTTCAATGTTTTCAGGAAGTCCTATAATTCTCAGGCTTTCTCTTCTTGATCTATTCTTGAGGTCAGTGGTTTTGCTGATGAGGTACTTTACATTTTCTTCTATTTTTTCAATCTTTTTTTTTCTTTAATAGAATCTTGTTCTATCATGAAGTCATTAGTTTCCACAGATTCCATCCTTTTTCTAAGAGAAGAATTTTCTTCATTTACCCTTTACAAATAACTTTTCCAATTGATCAATTCTATTTTTGAAGGAGTTTTCCATTTGCCCAAGTGTAGTTTTGATAGAATTATTTTCTTTTTTGCATTTGCCCATTTGAGAATCTAAGAGAATTATTTTCATTTTGTACTTGTCCAATTGTATTTTCCAATTTTTTTCTTGTGAAATGTTAATTTTCACTTTCAATGTATTAATTTTCTCTTGAGTTTCTTTTCCCAAATTTTCTAATTGATTTTGAAACTCCTTCCCGATTTCTTCAAGGAAGTCTTTCTGGGCTGGAGACCAATTTATATTCTCCTCAGAAGTGCTAGATTTCTCTGGGTTAGAATCTTATCCTTCTAAATATTTCTCCATGGGTCCCTCTTTTTCTGTTTTTTCTTCATTTTTCTAAGATCTTGTGTTGGGGGGAAGGGTTGACTCTCAGAAGTTTGCTTTTGAAAATCCTAGAGGATTTATTCACTTAGCTTAGTTTAGTAATTCCCAGGGTCAGGCAGTAGGGGGTGCTGGATGCTTTATCTGGAGTGATTGTAGCCCTCTCCCAATCTTGCCGGGTGTGAGGAGGGAGTGAGCAGGGGCAGCAGAGTCTGAGTTGACCTTGAACAATGGGCTGGAAGTCAATCTCCCTCTCAGCTGAGTGTGGGGGGGGGGGGGGGAGCTGCCATTTGTTTTTGGAAGAATGCTTCAACATATGGAGCTCAGCTCCTTCAGGAGTTCGAAGATTTCCAGGTGTACTGACCTCTCCTCCCCCTGGCCAAAGACTCCATGGCTAAAGTTGGTTCTCAACTGGCCTCTAGCCAAAGTCTCAGGCTCACACCTCTCACAAAGTTTCTGTGGCTAAAGCCTCCCACCAAAGTCTCTTGTAGTTAAAGCAGGTCCTTTGACTTCTCCCCCACTGCTGGCCCTGCACTCACCCTCTGGTCTCATCTCCCAGGTCACCCACATTACCCTAAGACAGATCTTGTTAGGTGTTCTTCTAGCTTCTTTTGCTAGATTTTATTGATTGAGTTTCTGTTAAGAGGTTTCATTCATATTATTTCAGAGGGGACACAGGGAGTGCTTAATGCATGCTATCTTCTCTCTGCCATCTTGGCTGGAAGTATGGGATCTGGAATTGTAATGCCTATGCAGAGGTTTCATTTATCTTTGGTAAGGAAAAGCTCTGTTAGCATGTTAGCTTCATGCTTTCATCTTGACTCTGTCCCAGAAGTCTCACAGTACTATTTATTGATTTTTATTCCTTTGTGAAAGTAGGACATTCTCAAGAAGGGTGCCCTGTTCTAAGCATCAGGAGTTGTGTGCAACTATTTCCAGAGATACTTACAGAAAGGTGTAACTTTTCAGCTCTTCCAAGGTGGTATGTCCTAAGGAGAAGTGTGTTTTCTACTTTCCTGTTCTGTGTTATGATCTGTGAGCAACCACAAACACTGAAGAATTGTGAAAAGTTTTCCATGTCTTCTGTGGCCTCAAGCTATGCTGTGCTATTGTTCCCCTTAACCTTGGGACTTCAACCCAAATATGATTATGAGCAAAGCATAGATTTCTGCCTCAGAGCTAGCAAAGAGAGTCCCATTATTTACTTTTTATCATTTGTTCAACCCTTCACTATCTTTGGGCTTAGAGTTCTGGAAGCACCTGCTGCTTTTGATAATGATTTAATGGCTCCCAAAGTCTGCTCCTGTTTGGCTGAATCTTGACTTGTGCTGATATGGCCTGTACTGAATCATGTTCCACTGTCACTCAGGTATGACAGATCCTTTCTTCTGACCTTCTAAATTGTCTTGGACTGGGAAATTATTTCACTAAAACGGCTGCCAAGGGATCCTCTAGCTTTTGCTTGCTACCCTCTGATAAAGAAGAATTCACTATCTCCAAAAATAATTCGTTACACTTTTAAATAGCTTTCATCATAAGAAAATATCTATAAATTGAGAGTAGTAATAGCACCTACTTCCCAGGTTTTTTAAAAAAAAGGCATAATATTTGTAAAACACTTCATAAATGTTAAATGCCACATAAATTCTTATAGTTATTTTATTGGAATCAAATTTACCTCTTTCTAAGTTTAACCCGTTGCTCCTAGTCCTTCTCCCTTAGATTCAGATGGAATATCTTTTTCTACATAAATACCCTTCAAATACTTTAAAAGTTTTATCATGCCAACTCCAAAATCTAGAGAATTCTTCATTTCATTAGACTAATAATCATGTGCAGTGAACTTGAGAACCTTCATCAACTTGGTTGCTTGCTCCTAATTTCTATGCAAATTTTCAAAATTTTTCCTGAATTGAGGTGTTTGAAACTGACATAAATACTTCAGACACTGCAGAGTACTGCAGGATGAACTTCTTCATATGTTTCTGGAAACTATAATTCAAAATTTCAAATGGATTTTTAATTGTTCATTGATGTATATTTCATTTTCAGTATGCAGTGATTCTCCAGATCTCCCATACCTAAATTGCTATCTATTAAAACTTCCCTTATCATGTACTTCTGAGTATGATTTTTTTTACTCCAAGTATCAGATTTGATTTTAATCTCACTTAAAATTCATCTTCTTCAAAATGACCCATAGCTCTAGCCAATTAATTTTTGGGGCCCTGATTTTTCCAACTTCTTTTTCAGTATGCTCCAATAGCTTTTGAATATGTTGGTTATGAATACATATTATAGACACAAGCAGTTAAATAAATTTGCTGTTAGGGAGTGTACTTAGTAGACAGTAATCTTCTCACTTATTTGGGCTGTTTTTTGTTTGCTTTTTTTTCTTTATATTTTCTTTCCTTCTCCTGGAGGAAAAGAAAGGAGAACTGTTCTTTAAATAACTGCATTAAAGTCAAATTGTATTCATATAAAATCAAATATTGTAGAATGATTTTTTAAAAATTATCTTAATAATAATAATAAATTTCTATGTTAAGATTCATTTAAAGTAGTGAAGATCAAATTCTAGATCAAATCATTAATTTTAGTGAATTTCATTTCTGACTAATCTTTTCTTAAAGGACCATCTAAATGGAGGTATTAGTTTAATATTTTAAACTTGTATAACTTCAATTACCACTAATTTATTGGGCATCTTGAAGTGTCTAGGACAGAGTTTATGTCTGAAAAATGTAACTCAATGATTGACATTAAATAATACTGTTAGAATGGAAGTTGATGAGTGGGTTTGATTTCATTGTTATAACTCTAGAACTTCCCTGTTATACCTAAAGAAATGGAATGGGAAAAATATACTGGTTTTATAATATTCTATCCAATTAGAAATGTTCCTTTCTTTAAAATCTATATCCTTTACTAGAGACAAGATTTAGTCTCTTCAGAAAGTGATTAAGATTCAGACAAGGGATTTAATTTACAAACTAAGAAAGAAAATCCAATTTGAGGAGTGTTATGAAATAAGAAATGGAAGCTCTGACAAGTGATTAAACTTATGGATAAGAGAATCGTGAGAAGGATTGTAAAAGTCAAGTAACACTTTATCTGTGGAGGAAATGCATATTATCCATTGTGATTAGTTTCCATTGTTGAAAGATGGAAATTTAGTTCCAGGTGCTAGGTAGATGTCCACATTCTGAGACTATCTGAAGGAAGTAAATACTCACTGTATGAAAAAGTAAAGTATTTTATTTTGTTTTTCTATCTCTTTGATCCTTTGGGGAAATCACTAATTCATTGTAGAAATGTCAGTTATTTTGAAGAAAGCATTATGTAAATTTTAATGAGGCATGAACATTTTACTTGCTATGCTACTGTCATTTATTTCATAGTAATTCAAAAAAAGAATAATTTTTTTTTTTGTTTCTTCACATCTTAGATGGAAATTCTGTTTGGAAAGATCTCTATTCTGCTTTCATTATTTTGTTTAATGTTCTGAGGACCATTGTACAGGTGAATAAAATACTTTATTTTTCTTCCCTTTAACATTCTATCCATTTGCACTAGAGGATGCATGCTTAGGTTGAAAGATACAAGATGAGTCAGAGTAAATCTACTAAAAAAATCACAATTCACACAGAATTTAAGATAAATCATGAATAATGTCATGATGATCAATGGGGATTTTTTTGTCGAAGAAAATTGGTCACCTTAAAAAACTGATAAATATTGAATAAATATTTCATTTTTTGCATTTCATTTGTCTCAGTAACATTAAAGAGTCTACTGATATGAAAGAATCTTAGGGGAAATATCTGTTCCTTTTCAAGAACATTTTCCTCCCCGTAAGTAAAAGAGCAGTTACCTAAAGGGATGGAGGAAGCCTAAAAATTGGGCAAAGAGATGATTTAAAAAATATTTAGGAAGACATAAATGAACTCATGCACTTTGAAATGAGTTCAACTAGAAAAATAATTTCTGCCATTTTTATTGGTTTTAATTTTCCAAATACATGTTATGAAACATTATTAAACATTCATCTATATGCCTCTGCATATTTCTAAGTTACAAAATTTCCTTCCACCCTCCCTTCCCACCCTTCTCCCTTCAATGGTGAACAGTTAGATTAGTACTGTATTTTACACATTTATGTTAAGCATGTTTACAGGTTAACCATTTTCAGTATGAGGAATCAGGATTAAAGGAAAAAAATACATATAAGAGATATATTTTTAAAAAAGTTAATGTGGTGTTTCTCAGATTCTGAAGGATTTTTGTTTTGTTTGTTTCATTTTTCTTCCTCTGGATGGGAATAGCTTTGTCCATAGCCAGTCTAATAGGATTGTCCTAGTTCTCTGAACTACTGAGAGCAGCTGTATCTATCAGGGTTGGTCATCTCACAATCTTGCTGTTAATGTGCATATTATTCTCTTGGTTCTTCTCCCTTTGTTCAGCATCAAATCCTGTAATTCCTTCCATGCTTCTCTAGAGTTCAACCATTTAAGTTTTAATTTCTACTATTTTGTAAAAATTATAAAACTGAATAATTTTGAGGATTTTTAGAAAACTGATCAAGAATGAAACCATCCCAATCAGGAGGACAATTTATTAAATGAAATAATGTATAAAACAATACATTTTGAAAGTTGTCATGGAGAAAAACACTGTTCATAACTCCAGAGGATCAATGATGAATCATCTTACCAATGACAGAGAAAAATGGATAAAGGATTTAGATGCAAGGATAATATATTTGTTTGTTTTCTGTTTTTTTTTAGGTTTTTGAAAGGCAAATAGCATTAGGTGGCTTGACCAAGGCCACACAGCTAGGTAATTATTAAGTGTCTGAGACCAGATTTGAACCCAGGTACTCCTGACTCCAGGGCCCGTGCTTTATCTACTATACCACCTAGCCACCCCCAAGGATAATATATTAATATAAAACATTGTTTATATGAACATACACATCTATACAAGTCCATATTGCATAAATACTTGTGTATGTATTACATATATGGATACATACATATATATCATGTATGCTGACAGTGAGGGAACTTGCTTTGACTATGCATATTTGTTTAATTGTTTTTATATTTATTTGATTTTCCAATTACATGCAATGTTGTTTTTAGTCAATCATTTTTCGCAAGGTTTTGAGTTTTACATTTTTTCCCTCCCTTCCTCCCCTCCCCCCTCCCCTTGACAGAAAGCAATCTGATATCTACATTTATAGCATTTATAGCTATAGGTCCATATTCATGGTGTTGTGAGAGAAGAATCAAATTCAATCAGAAGGAAGAAAGCATCAGTCAAGAAAAGTGATTTTATATTTGACAACTTGTAAAAATTGAAGTCACGTTTTGGTTTTTATTTAAATTCCACAGTTCCTACTCTGGATATGAATGGTATTTTCCTTCATAAGTCGTTTAAAAATATCTTTGATTATTTTACTGCTGAAATGAACTAATTCATCATAGTTGATCATCACCCCGTGTTGGTTTTAGTTTGTATAATGTTCTTCTGGCTCTGCTCATTTCACTCAGCATCAATTCATGCAAGCCTTTCCAGGCTTTTCTGAAATTCCATCCCTTATTATTTCTTATAGAAAAGTAGTGTTCCATCACATACATATACCACAATTTGTTCAGCCATTCTCCAGTTGATGGGCAACCCCTCAATTTGCTTTTTCTGTCACTACAAAAAGAGACTGTACATATTTATTACAAGAAATTTGTTTTTCTTTCCTTTCGAAAAGGTGAGAGTGTGTAAGAAGGAGAATTAGTAGATTTCTATTAAAAAAAAAAAACAAGATCCAAACAAGTGGGAATTAGAAGTAGGACCCAGATGAAGCCTCTTTATAAAAGTTTTATTTAATTGCTAATTTTTTAAAGAAGTGCTCTGGGTAGAAGTAATTCTTGTATATTTATTGGTAATACAGTACCAAAAATCACAAAAAAATCCCATTTAAAATAAACAAAATAAAAGTAAGACACTTCAATTCTATTCCTATCATTATTAATTATTGTGATATTAGTTGTGTTATTTTTCCTATTAAGGTTTGAATCTGTACCTTTATTTATATTTTTTACAGTGATCAGGTTTTAATTTTGTAATAATTCTAGGAAATTTAAATTTGACTCTATGATAGAGTGTCAGACCTGGAATAAGGAAGATTCATTTTCCTGGGTTCAAATTTGACCTCAAACACTTTGACCCTGTCAAGTTACTTAATCATGTTTCTCTCAGCTTTCTCATCTATAAATTGAGCTGGTAAAGGACATGACAAGTCAATCATGTATCTTTGCCTGTGAAACACTACATGGGATCATGAAGAAGTGGACTTGACTAAACACAAAATATTTATTAAATATTTAAAGATTTTAATCTTCATTATATTTGTTATAACTATTAAAATACAAATGTGTTATAATCCACTATATCGTTGCACCTTTGAAATATATATATATATATGTATATGCATGTGTATGTGTGCAGTTTTATGTCAATATAATTTCTCTTTTGTAACTATCAGTGCTTTCTATATAGCTGCTTTTTTTTTACATCCACTAGATGGAGCAAGGAAACAAACTATGCTACAATTTCACTTGGACTTTTTTGTGAATGTCTTGACTAGGCACCAAGGAAACAGTGGGGGTGATCAAATGGAATAATATGACAATTCCAACAATGTGCACAAGGTATTATAGGAATTATTAAGTCATCATGTTCATATTGAAAACAAAAACAGGAGTCCACACAAAGAAAAGAAAGTTCTTAGGCTATTCTGTTTCTAAGAAGTAAAAGACTCAAAATATTGTAAAATTTGTTTAGGACTTTAGAGTTTTGTTATAAGAATGTGAGTATAGTCTACCAGAAAATAAGAGTCCCACAAAAGTGCCTTTGAACAAGCCCAAAATAAGAAAGAATATTTAGAAATGACTCAGTCCCCTTTGTTATTTTAGACATTTTCTTAATCACTAACTTGGCAGAGGGAGAAGCTTCTTTTGTATCATTTATAATGTTGAATTTTTGAAGTACATCTAATTTTCCATATATTATTTTGATTATTTAAAGTAGTGCCAGCTGAACTTAGATGGCTAACAGTCACTTTCCAGGATTGATGCTCATTTGAACTCACTGCTTACTTATCTCCCATACCTTAAAATCACAGATTTGTCAAGGAAAAGTACATATTTTGTCTTGTTTATTTGTAAGGCAATGGGGTTATGTGACTTGCCCAAGGTCACATAGCTAGGTAATTATTAAGTGTCTGAGGCCAGATTTGTACTCAGGTCCTCCTGGCTCCAAGGCCAGTGTTCTATCCACTGTACCACCTAGCTGCCCATGAAAAGTAATTAGTGTTTGAGCAACTTACATCATTTCTGTTCTATATTCCAAAAAGATAATTTATTTCTATAGGAGAGAAAATTGAGAGTTCTTAGCAGCTTCCTTTCCATTTTGAGTTGTGGTCTTAGATATGTATTTATTTCATTGATCTTTTTAATGCTTAGGTATTTTATGTATGTGTGTATTTGGATGAACAATATGTATGTGTATATATATATATATATATATATATATATATATATATATATATATATATATATGTTTTGGTTTGGAATTAATTTCATTCATATGACTAATGTGCTTCACAATTGCAGATCATCAAATTGTCTCCAACTTGAATTTTTTAGAGATCTGGATCTATTTCAATGTCATTGAGAGCTTGTGTTTGCTTATATTCACCCAGCCATTCTAACTCTTGCTGATTCCAACTCTTGTTGTCAGTTGACTATGATAACAATAAAGCCAGTTCTCTATGTTCCTCTTTCACTCATGCACATGTCAGCCTGCCAAACAATATGCAGTTACAGTATGGTATGTGGCTCAAGATAAAAATAGCATTAGAAATGACCCTCATTTCATTTCAGTGTTCTCCAGTGTAATTTGGGGATGATTTTACATGAGGGTTTCTAATCATCTTGCTTGGCTATCATGTAACTCTGACTTGTTCTATCATTATGAGAAGCTCTGGTCATTTTCTTTTGACAGGTTACCCTTAATGCACATTCTTGACTTCTGACTAAACTTCATCTCTTGTCCCTTCTCTCAGGGAATGACAGCTTTTGAGAATGAGAAAAAAGAAATTGGCCTTGGTGGGTTTTCTATCTTTTTTACAATGTCCTGGCTGGAACACTGGTTTCATATTTGTTAAAGGACTTAAATAGAACTATGGACAAAAAAGGGTAGCCATGGAATCTCTCCTTAATCATAATTTGCAATTTTATAATTGGCATTAATAGCAAGGACTTTAAAGATACAGACTGTCAGAACTATTTTGTGACCAGAGTTTCTGTCTATCAGCCCTCTGTCACATATATCAGTGGTAAGGAATCATCTTAGGCTTGAAAAATTGTTGCTTCTGTGATTTTCCAAATCGTGGTTCTTTTCTTCTCTTTGCTACTTTGTAGTCCTGTAACATTACCAAATTTCCCTTTAGTTCACTTTTATCCAAAAATGTGTTGCATAAATGAAAGGCATAGGTAGAATTTTGGGAGACTTTAATACAAAAAGAAGTGTGGAAAGGAGTATTTTTTTGTTACTTATCAGTTAATCAGTAGAAATTTACTTATCCTGGGAATAGCAGAAGCTAATGATGTGAGATTGGCCTTGAAATCAGAAAAAATTGAAGCTGAAACCTTCTTTCTGATAATACTTGTCATGTGACCATAGGAATATTCCCTTAGCTTTAGTTTCTTTATTTGTAAAATTGAAAATGAGGAATTATCAATAACCTCATAAAGATCAATTTAAATAACATTAAGAGTCAAAATCCAATTGAATGAAGGACAAAAATATCACAAAGTATTATTTTTGAAAGACCTCTGCACTTTGGGTTTTGATCATTAAAAAGGAGATGAATTGCTTAGCAAAATATTTACTTCATTTAAAAAAGATGGGATTACAATTAAGGAATTAGAACAAAAAAATGCATTGTCTTGTTGACCTTGAGATTTTTTTTCAATTTTATTTCTAGCTATATAAGAAGATCGCAGGATCAAGTAAGACCAAACAAGCTTCACCCAAGATTCCTGAATTACTAATCTTGGGCTTCTAAGCTTCACTTACCACAAACTAATTTGCTTTGTTCCATATAATTCTGTTCCTCACTCAAGGGTGCAGTATTATTCATTGAGTCATGTAATGATCTTTGTTTAATACTATAAATTCTTACTAGTAATAGGTAACTTTTATGTAAGAAACTTTAATGTGCTAGATTTTGGCACCTAAGAAGCCCAGTTATTCTTGTGAAATATAGATCAAACTTATAAGACATCGCTTTCTTACTTACCTAGTTTTATTAATATATCTGAATTATAAATCAAGGAATGCAAGAAACATTTGTTTATATTATCCTCTCCTTGTGGCTTGCACCATTAAAGGATCATATTTTATGACAAATGAGCTATGCCAGCTTTTGTTTTCTTTGTTAATGTTAATTCTGCAAAAGAAATATCTTCCTGCTGTATTTCAAGAGTAAGAAAAAAATGAGTGAGCTCCCCAAAATGGCCAAGTTCATATTTTTATTGTATCCCCCACAATGTCTCATTTCACCCCCTAGGTTTACCACATTCCTATTAATTCATCACAAATAGACATGAAGAAGCAGTGGGGGGGTACAATATTAAATTAGGATGCCATGTGCTAAATTACATTTACAAAAAATAAATTTAAGTTTCACAATCTATACACCTAAAATTATGGAGCTATGAAACATAATGACATGGTGGGATCTGATACATATGACAATTTGGTTCTGAGGGTTACTCTTAATAGGTAATGAAAAGGATAAATTTTGCTCCAAGATCACACTACACAGAGGTCTGCCTTTGATGTATAAGACATATCTGTCAATCTTAAAATATGTATGTTCTGTGTCTTCTAGTATAATTTCTTTGCCTGTAAATTAGCTGTTTTTTATTTACAAGAAACTTGAACTACAGTCTGAGAATAAAACTGTTATAAAGATTACAGCATCACAGATTTAGATTTAGAAATTGAAATGACCTTAGAAATCTTGCTCAGCCTCCTCATTTGTAAAAAGAGGAATCACTGCCAACAGTGGTTAAATAATTGACGAAGGACATATAGATAGTAAGTGGTAGAGATAAAATTCAAAAGCAGCTACTCTCACTCCAAATCCATCTTTTTTCCCTCTGACTTATACTTCATCCCTAGGAATCCCTAAAACTCTAGCAGTGTTAACAGAAATTTTTTGGAACTGAAGTTGGAGAATACTATTAATGAAGAAATCGCATGGTAATATCTCACCTTCATGAGTCAAATAAGCTTTAACATCTGAATAGCAAATAAAGATATCTTTATCATTCTTCAGCTTGAGGTCCTAAGAGAAAGAAACTTTAATAGAATTGCTTTTTTTAAACTTGACTAATGTCCATTAGATTTGATTTTGTTTTCTTCTCTCATCATGAAATTGTCTCATATTTTCTCAAATCAAGCTGTGAGGCTGGTAGGAGGGAGTCTTTTACTTCTTGTGTCCCATAGACAGGCATCTGGAAAATGCCACCTAGTGGGAAATAAATTCTTCTTCAAAAATATTGACTGCTACTAGAATAAATTGGACATTAAAATGTAGATAGCAAGATTAACACTTTTTTATAATTTGATGATATATACTGAAATAATAGTAATATTACTATAAGGTAAAGTGAACATATGTGTTATTTTGAGTAAGAGGATCTGGATTTTAATTATAGGCTCCATCAATTAACTCTTGTGAGACTGTGGACAAGTTAGTTAATCTAAGATTCATTATTTCTATGTATACGAAATGATTAGATAGTATTTTCTTACCTTCTGGTTCTCAATATATGATCCCTAATAGTTTTGGATTTTACATTGCTGGTCTTTGGCAATTATTTTGTAATCTCCTTTATCCTGTAACAGTTTTCATATGATCATAGATTAATATATGATAAGGAAATTATAGGTCATCTAATTTAGTGGTTCTTAATGGACCATGAATCACTAAGGGAGTCACGGATATCTTAAAGTGTCCCAAGAACTTGCTTGGGGGAAAACACATCTTTAAGTAAATTCTAAATGAAATGTATATTTTCTTCAATTATTTAAAAACCTTAAATTAAGGATGGGTTCAGAGGTTTCAATCGATTGTTAAATGGGAAATGAAAGTCCAAAAGGTTCAGGATACTGAACATATTCCACTTTTCTCATTAAAAAGATGAGGAAAACTCTGAATGAGTGAGAGAGGTCAAGTGAGTAGTCAAGGTCACTCAAGTGTGAAATGACAGAGCTGAGATTCAAACTCACATCCTCTAAAGTCAATTCATTATTCTTTACAATACAACCTACTTACAAAGAAATAGAAAGGCATTTACATTTTCTCCTAGCTCTTTCATTCTACTACATATCACTACCTCTTGTCTAAGAATTGATCATAGACTCAACAATGATTCAGGCAAAATTGGTCTTCATGGATTCTTTGCCTGCCCTCACCCCAAACTTGGAATCCCTATTCTGCCAGAACCCCACTTCAATATCCATTCTTTCTCTTCAATAAATACCCCTATATTCCAGATCTTCCTAGTAAACCACCAAACATTACACTCATTTTGTACCCCATTCCTTTTGATCAAGATTTCTACTTTTTACAGTAAAAGAAATCCAGTGGATTTATTAATACTGATTGATTGATTTCCATCATCACAATAAACCAAGAAATACAAAACTTACTCATACAATAGAAGCACTGGACAGAAATATATATCAGAGCTAATTGACAAATTTTATCTACCTTAATATTGATTGATTTTTAATATATAAAGCAAACTATTTAGTAGTTCACAATAGGCATTTACATGCAATTAAAGTATTCACTCAATAGAGGCAAAAATTTACTCATTCTTCTATTCCTCTAGCTTTCCTTCAGCCTCAGAGAGCTACCAATAAGAAATCAGGGAGGATGAAATTGTCATTGGGAAAAATAAAATTTAGATTATAGAAAAAAGTATATTCTAATACACACTAAGGGGGGGGGGTGTCAAATAGTTTCAACAGCACCATGTAATAGTGGCAAGGTGAAGATTAGAAATTGGGTCTTCTGAGGTCCTTTCTCAGCAATTTCTTCTCTGAGAGAGATGATGGTTGTTTGCTGGGTTGACTTTTTAACTCATAATTTTTTTTTTCTTTTCATAGCTAATTTAAACAGAATATTGGTGAAGGAGAGACAGAACCAGAGTTTGAGAGACAGTGTGAGAGAGAGAGAGAGAGAGAGAGACTGCAGACACTAAAGATCTTCTAATGCTCCAATGAACCCTGAAGATTTAAAAAGATGACAAGAATTTAAATAATAGTCTGTCCCACAATATGTATAAATGTGTATAAAATTTTCAGTCCCTAACCTTTACATAAATGAGCATATTGTGCCGATAAAACAAAGCAACTCAGTTGAATTCAAAAAACAAATTATGAAGGGGCAGATATTTATTACCAAGGTGAGATACAAAGAAAAATATATGAGCATCAGGAAAATGTTTCATGGTTCTAGCTAGAATAATTGACATTTTTCTACTTGTATAATGCATTTTTATTAGTTACTTCAGTGGAAGCCAATTCCAAAGAATTCTTTTGAATGTAATTAAATCCTAAAAACCAGCCGATATTTTCTACATTTGATGTATATTTATTTTTAATAAATTATTTATTGCCTAGCATTTTGTTGGATTCTTCACCCAATTAGAGGACATAATCTTTGATTTGGCTGGATGTAAGGATCAGTAATATGATGTGTGAAGATGGATAGTGGAAAGCAAGAAGGAAGGAAGGAAGAAAGCAATCATTTATTGATTCCCTAGGATGTGGCAAGCACTTTGCCAATTTATCTTCTTTGATCCTTAGAACAACCCAAGGAGGTAGGTGCTACTCTTTTATAGTTGAGAAAATTAGATAGAAAGACATTAAATGGCTTACCCAAAGTCATACAGATATTAAGAATCGGAGACCAGTTAAATAATTACAATAAGTAATTTACTAAGTGACACACACTTTACTAAGTAATTTACAATTATTATCTCATTTGATCCTCACAGTACATATGATATTGATGTTATTATTATTATTACCATCATTAACTCCATTTTATAGATTATGAAACTAGGGGAAACAAAAGCTAAGTGACAGGGTCACACAATTGCAAACTGTCTAAGGATATAATTGAACTCTGGTCTTCCTGACTCCAAGTCCAGTCTTTTATCCAATTTGTCATTTATGTGGTCAGGGTTATTGTTCCCCAACTTTCCCTCCATAATGGCATACTAAATTCAAAAATATTATAATGGAAAGAATAATAGATATCTAGTTAATTTTCAGTGACTATATATGACTGGCAAAAAACAAACAAAAACAAAGAAAAAAAATCACAAGGTAATTTATTTGTTGGACATTCATACACAAAGTCCCACTTATACTGTGCATGGAATTTTAATTCAAGTACTTTCCATTTTCCTTGATATACAGACATCAAACCACCCTTGATATTTAATTTCCCAACTTATGTCTGAGTTCTTATGGCCTGCAGCACATGACTGATAATTATTTTCTCTGCACAAGTACAAAACATTGCTGGGTTTTCTTGTGAAATTGGGTCTATTATAGTAAATGCCATTCAATTTCAGATCCTTAGTTGGGACAGTGAGAGGAGAGGAGAGGAGGTGGAGAAAGAGAAATATATATAATCTATTTTCTATTACTGAATTTTTTTAAAAAAGTCCCTGAAAACATTGGTGGGATAATAGTGATAATAATGGAGGTAGTATTTGGTAATTGTGTTCCCTCTTGTATTCATCCTAAAACCTGTAGAACCAGGAGAACAAATCATTTATTAATAACAACTCTTTCAAGACAGGAAGTTTTGAAAGATTTGAGAACCTTGATCATTGCAATGACCAACCACAATGCCAGAGGACTAAAGAACCATACCATTTTGCTCTTGGGAGAAGTAATAAATTGAGGATGCAGAAAAGAAATACATTTTTGCACTCAGCTAATGTTGGTTTTGTTTTCAATGATTGTGCTTATTTTTATGAGAGTTTGCTTTTTCCCCCCAACTGGCATGGAAGCAAGACAAATTCTTATTAAAGGATGTGAATAAAATAAAATAGTCTTTCCAAGGTAGAGATCTCATAATGTCACTTTCCTACTCCAGAATTTTCTTTTATTTCTGTTTCCTCTAGGGTAAAAACTCCAGTTCCACACCCTGACTTTACCCTGGATCTCAATATTCTTTGCATTCTAGTTTGAGTCTCTCCACTTTTCTTTCACATCAGTCCTATTTATACACTCTACAATCCATTCCAGTAAAATTGGCTTTTGTCTTCAAGGAGTCATTCCATTTCTTGCCTCTGTACACTTACACAAGCCATCTCCAGTTTTTGAAATGCAACCTTTTATCATCTCTGTATGTTCGATTCCTTATCTTTCTTCCAAACTGATCTCCAGGAAAACACATTTTCATCTTTCCTTAAATAGTCTCAAAGTAATTGTTCTGACTCTCTGTCTTTACCAATCTCAATCTTGCATTATACTTATTGGTATGCATGCCCTTTTGTCCCTCTCTCAAAGAAATATATAATCTTTTTGATGATTGGGACTGTTTCATTTTTATCTTTTTTCTAAAACTTCAGAAGCTAACATATTATCTCTCATTTATCATTCATAAATACATATTTTATTAATGTTGTTGATAAAATAAATAAAATTATGCTAATGAAAAATGATCCAAGATTAACATTATAGGATGACAGGACCTTATTTTAGTGTATGGATGAAACTACAACTGGAAGAAACTTTAGTGTCATTAAATCCAAACCTCTTATTTTTTATATTAGGAAATATTAAGTGATTTGGCAAAGACTATATTGTAAAAGTGGATCTTTGAATTCAGGTTTGATTCCAAATCAAGTATTTTTCCCCATTACACCAAATTGTGTTTTTCTGATTTAGCATCATATATGCACAGAGACACTAAATATATGAATATACTGAGTGTGTATATAATATGTATATATATATATATATATATATATATTTGGTGTGTATATTTTTAGAAAAATATTGTACAAAATAAACACACTGATAAATAAGGTGGGAGAGAGAGATAGAGAGACAGAGACAGACAGAGACAGACAAAGAGACAGAGAATTACTTATTCATGGAAATTTTGTCATGATTTACATGCACACATCAATCTTGACATTAGGACCCAGAAGTAGAAAGTCTCAAAGAGAGAGCTTCCATTCCCTTCCCTGGTTCTCAAGTGCAGTTGAATATAGTAGTTACCATTTTTTTGTCTGGATTAAACTGAAAGAATAATTAAAGGATAAAGTTGTGGTGAATAAGAAGTGAGCTTATTTATGAACAATTTGTATGTGCATTATTGCAGATGCCATAGAGACTCCTCTCTGAAACTTAATCTACCACTCTACAAAATGAATCCTAATTTCAATTTTCAGGGCAACAGTAAAAGAACTATAGGACACTTGTGTCTTCTCTCCTCTATTTACAAGAGGTATATTGTGATACAACTTTATGTCCTCATACACTGCTGACCTAGGTATATAAGTTCAGAACAGAAAGATGCTTCCATGATCAATTTAAAGTGGAAGAAAGTCCTTTGTTTATCCTCATCCATTTAGTTCAATTTACTCAGTAGATCATCTCAAACAGTAAATAGAAAACAAATTCTTTTATCCCAGTCAGCAGCAAATCAAAATTTGATAATATATATGTAAGTTGTAATATGCCTAATAATACAAGGAAATAATGAACTACATTATCTTTTGACTCCAACCAAGAGAAGAGCTTGCTTTCACTCATGGGAACATCCCCCAATTCTCTGAAAAAAGGATGTCTTCAAGATATGACAGCCCCTGCATGTCTGTATTTTCTAAAATCTTTCTTTTGCTGATCCCTGGAGTATCCTATATCTCTCTTGAAAAGTCTCTGGAGCCAGAAATATCTCTCTTTCAAGAAGTTTTGGCAATAAATTTTTCTTTAAACTGGCAGTTAGTATCATGATTAGCATTCTTTCAACCAATTTGGAGTCATGTGTCCCTCTGTGTTCAAATCAACATGCACAATTCTACAGTTTTGAGTGAAAGCCTGATTGCATTTATATTGGTTAGAGATTGGGATTCTTCATGCTCGAAGAAAGGGGGAAATCATTTGTTAAAGTCCATGACTTCTAGCCCTTCTCTGCTTTCTCTTATTTTCTTATAGGGTTCTTCCTCCCACACTATCTACCGAAGCAACAATCATAAGGTTAATTAGAGATCACAAACCGAATGAATCTTTCTTTGTTGTGAGGTAATTTGAGTTTACGAAACATAGGTTTTGACATGAATCACACACATATGACTTATCTTAAATTGAAAGTTAACTAAAACTTTAATAATTTCTTCCAGTTACTGTTAATCTGTCCTCTAGACTTTGGGGATTGGTTTAATGACTCTTGGTATTGTTTTGGCCAGATTCTGCCTCTGTTCTCAGTTTCTGGAGATTTAATCACTTCTCCTGTAAGAGGTTTAGGTCAAATCTTCTACCTTTGTTATTATTTCTGGCATTGCCTTTAGTCATTGATTTAGTTTTTATCTACTTTTTTGGGTTTCATTTCACATATATGTTAAAGAAAGTGCTTAGACTATATGAGCCTCAGGTTTAAATCTGTGATTCATATGTATTTTAGCATCTTTCCCCAAGCTTTTCCTTAGTTAATGGTGCACATTGGATTCTCTGCAGTCCATTCTTTCTTGGACAAAGCTCAGTTCCTCAATTTATGATCACCACAACCTATTCCAGTTCATTCTTCATTTCTATTTGAATGAATGAATGAAGCACCCTAAATGTAGAAATCAATGTGCTGGAGTTTGGGGCACATGATTGAGTGCTGATCCTAGAGTCAGGAGGACCTGAGTTCAAATCTGATCTCAGACACTTTCAAGTTATTTGACACTGGGAAAGTCACTTAATCCTTTTTGTTTTAGATTCCTCCTCTATAAAATGACTGACAGTTAAAATGGCAAATTATTCCAGTATTTTTGCCAAGAAAATCCAAAATAGTGTCATAAATATCAAAATGAAGAACTGACTATATATATATACATATATATATATATAAATGTATATGTATAAATATATATATGAATATAAATATAGTCCTGAAGATACATGCAGAAAAGTAATAATCCCCTGCTTTCAAAAAGGTCTCATTCTAATTATGTAGGAAACATTTAGTACATGACGAAAAGAAGACTTAGGAAGTTTGTGTAATTTACTCAAGGTCAAATAGCAAGTAGAAGATCTTGAAATTTATCTCAGATATTCTCATTCTAAAAAAAGTACTTTTCCCAGGGCACTAAACTGCTTCTTCTCATACCCACTATAAATTATGAAGTTGAGATTTTTTTAAATTTTCAGTCTTCTGTTAAGTGGGAAATCCAGTAGAGTAGAAAGATCATTGGGCTTAAAGCCACAGTAGATGTGTTATATAAGTAATGGTCTTGACATTAGCTGTGTGTGCCTATTGGCAAATCACATTTCTTTAAACCTTAGTTCCCTGTCTGAAAAATGGATTTAATAAGTCTAGTATGATATATACCATGAATACTTGATGTGCATGAAGTTTTTAATATGCAAAAACTTTATAAATTGGATAAATATTCTTGAATTGTCATTTATGACTTCACAATTCATAACTTGCTCTTGTTCTTAGAAATATTAATGGATTCCTTTACACATTTACAAAAGACTAGATCAAATATTTCAATGCGGCCTTTGCTTCCTTACATACGATTTTCTGTTTTGTTCACAAATACTTTTTGAATCAATTAATAAGCATTTATGGAACATATACTATGAACCATATATTTTATTGACTATTGGAGATATAAAAAAGAAGAGGAAGAAGCAAAAGAGAAAAAAACCACAATCTAATGATGAAATGTTGGTAATTTTGCTTCAGAAAGATCTTCATATTTTTAGAATGGGAACTTTGTAGTGATTTGTGGCAGTAGAATGCACCATCATTAGAGAGAACTAGAAATTCTTCTGTTCCAACTTCATATTTTTCAAATAAGAAAGTGTCTCACGAAGGTGAAGGAATCTGCTTAAAGTATTTTCATTAAGAAAAAAAGGCAGAAATGCAACCAAAATGATTTAAAATTAAAATCTAGAGGTCCTGATCAAAACCTGCTGATGAAGACTGGATTCTTCTAAACACAAATTCAGACACAAAGAGACTTAAACAATGCTCTTTCATAGCCCTATAACAATTCATTATTAACCATATCAATTGAACTAATTTTGAAACAGCACACAGGACTGCTATCTTCCTGAGTTTTCACTGAAAATACTACTTTATTCTTTATTATAAGCAAATGGATAAATAATTCAAATATATACTAAAGCCATATTCAGGTTTCTACATTGATCTAGAGCTAATATCTCACAGTACAACTTCCTCATCTTACTCATGAGCAAACTAAGACATAGAGGTGCCACTTAAGAAATTTACCCAAGGTCACAGTAATAGATAAGAGGGGAGATTTTAACCCAGGATTTCTGACTTCAGAGCTTTCTCCATTGTACTTTGAGGCACAAAATATCTTCCCTATCAGACTATGTGGAAGAGTTCTAGAATAAGAGTTTATCTTTTTTACAAGGTAACCAAAGGTCTTTGGTAGCAAAATCCCTACAAATTTTCACATTATTCCCTCTCCTACCTCTTCCATCCCCCTTTCACACCCTATATCCAGATTCTTCATTCATTTCATGCTGGAGGAACCTAGACATGCCTGGCATGAGACTGAAAGAAGAGATCTTGTTCTATTCCCCATTTTGGGGCCATTTATCCAATGACATTAAGTTTGCCACATCTGTTCATGCATTTAAATGAAAGTTAAAGACCTTTCTTTTTGATCAAGTTTCAGTGTTTTCATAATTTATATGCACCACACTCTTCTGGAAGAGATTGTTCAGTGTGGTTCGCTCTGTTTTATCTGTCAGTGGTATTTTTATGCCTTTTATTCTATGGCCCTTTAAGATGTGATGTGAATGAAAACAGCTTTCTAAATAAAGATTGATTGCTTGGTAGCAGTTGCCTAATAAACTGTGGTCTTCATAAGAGGATAAAGAAATGTTGTTTATGTTTGTTTCAATGATAGTATAACAAGTATACTCATTTATAGGCTACAATGTCAAACTTTATACTCCTGTACTGGTAAAAGTTAAGCTGTGAATGACTTTAGTGGGAAAATATTCTTAATATTCTTAGTATCTATATAACCAATATCCTGTGGGTATAAAACCCAACCTTTTATTTTGTTGTTCCCTGAAATTGTGAAATTCTGACTTATTAAATAAGTTTTCTCCTTGATGGAATAATGAGTTATCTCTTATAAGTTGTAGATGCCAGTGGATCTTTTTAAGCTTGTCTTCTCTTTAATCTCTCTCTAACCTCATACAAATCAACACTATTAGAGAGAAAGAGATAGGACCAAATGATTTAAGAATCATGTGCAGATCCAATTAAATGTCCTCCTGTGGAATATGTAGCTAACTCTCTTCTTCTTTTGACTTTTAATTCTCTAAGTTATGTATTTCCACAAACATGTATTATTGAATGGTATAAAATGTATAAACTTGAGTTATAAATAAAAAATGTCTCTGCATAATGAAGCTATGCTATATTTTTTCAAATGTCAAGGATAGACTGTATTACATTTGAGATATTGGATTCTGGGAATATTATCTGTTTTCCTGGAAGACATGTTTGTTTTAAGGGTCAATCACTAAGCATTTATCAAGTTCTAAATATGTTCCAACTGTTAATTTAGAAACTGCAGAAGTTTTGTTAATTATTTTTTAGAATTAATTAGTTTCTAAAGTTTTTGAATAATGAATTATTAGAATTTCCATTTTAGTCTTGGGGTAAAATGGGACACATAAAAATGAAAATTGTGAATTCTTCTTAGAATCTAGGGGGTCTAACTTAGGAGATTACATTGATATAGAATTTCACCTACAGAGAGAGTTTTAAATAACTTTAATAAAGATATTGGAGTCTTGATTTTGATGTTCCTTCAGGGATTTGTAACTATATGGAAAAGTTGTTGGTAAAGCTGAGTAGAAGATGACCACAGAGTAAAAATCTGACAAAAAAAGATATTAGTTGGATGAGAATGGGAAGGTACTTGTGGACTTGATTTAGAGGATTTTAGAACACTATAATCAGGAGAAACTTGGGGGGAAATGGAAAATTTGATGGAAAGCAATAGTTAGATTTTAGATTCTACTTCAAACTTCTGGGAGAAAATTATAAGAGAAAGTTCTTGAGAAGAAACTGGGAATTAAGTTGAATTAAAATGGAATAAAAAGAATTTGAAGATAAACTTTGAGATATTTGAATTTGAGAAAAAGGCCAAATAATGAATTTAAACAAAGAAAAATTTGGATTGATTTTTGGATGACAAAATAGAAGAGACTGTGATGAAAGAGAAAGGATAAAGCAAAAGTAGAATTTATTTTGAAGGAAGAAAAAGAAAAGACTTATATAAAGGGAACAGAGGAAGGTAGTTGGCAAGGCAAATTAATTCAGAAAAGGTTGAAATAAAAAATTGGTGAAATAAATATGGGGTTAGTAAGGAATGAAAAAGTATGTAGGTTATAGATATTATATTGAGCTTTCATGCTGTTAGGATGTTATAAAAGACTTTCAGAATCATAAGATGGGACTTAGAAAGTTATAAATTCCTAACATTTCTTCAAAAGTAAAATCTAAATATCTCAGTCAAGAAGCAGATGAATTTTCTTTAGTGATATATACTGACAAACAATGTGTGTATAATTTCTACCTCAGTCAAATGAACAAAATGTATCTTTTAAGTATAAATTGTTTTTTCATATACATACTTTTATACACATACATGTATCATAGAGAAATGCTTTTCACAGTCTAAATTATGAGCGACAAGGAAATTTTTAAATTCTAAGGGGACTTTAATGGAGCGTGAGTGAGGAAGATATATAGTAGAAGAAAAATTTGACCCTTATTAGGATGGAGAGCTAAAATGTTTCACACAGAAGAGGAAAGGGTCTTTGTGTGTGTTTGTGTGTGTGTGTGTGTGTGTGTGTGTGTGTGTGTGTGTGAAGATAACCTGTTCATTTGAATTTTTATAGCAAATAGCAATCTCTCTGAAAAAAATCAGAGAATTTCCAGCAAAGTTCAGAGGGAAAATTGAAGAGCAGCTTTGGTTAGTGACTGACTCCATTCTCATAGAATCTGATATATGTCTCCCTTATAGCAGCAATGAAAAAGGTTTGTTATCTTCCCCTGGGGAATATTCATTCAAGACATAACAGAAAATTTCCAAGCCTTGTCAAAAAGACTGACTACTAGCCATTTCTGTTAATTCAGGTTCTCACAAATGTCAGAAGGAAGCCAAAAATATTACCCAAAAGTACAAAGTCCTGAGATTTAAAAAAAAAATCTTAAACAAAAGAGATATAGAAGAAAAGCAGAATTATTTTGAAAGGGAACTTCAATTTAAGTAACTGATATCTGATATTGGCTTTTGGTTTTGGAATCATAGCTTAACATAGAGGAATGACAGACTTATTGCTCATGATAGAGTGGTAAGAATACATTTGCTTGCTGGTTGCCAAATATAAGTAAAGGGGCTTTATAGTTCAAAAAAAGATAAGGATGAGAGAAAATTTGAATTTGTATATTCATTGAACTAGACATTTTGGAGAGAAATTAGAATGAAATAAGATGGCTAGTCTTTGACAAATCCCAGAATTCACAGGAGAACACAAGAATGGAACTAGTAAATAACTTTGGATCATCATACTCAATGCAAAACATTCAAGCAAAGGCAAGAAATTAAATTCTTACTGCATGGATACATGTTTCATATCCTGTGTCATTGACTCTTGATGAAATGAAACTCATGCCCATGGATTGTATATGTTATCAAACTAAAAATGATTTACTTAGCAGCATATATTAGAGACATACTTAGATGAAATAATGAAGTGAAATGAGAACCAAGAGAACACTAAACGCACTAATAGCAATGTTGTTTTAAGAACTTCTTTGATCAAATAAGCTATTTTGATATTAAAAATAGCAAAATTTACTCTAAAGGTCATATAAAAAAGATGCTATGCTCATCCAGAGAAACATTGTATTATTAAAAATACTTGGCAGAGAAATTTTGCATGTATAACATATATATAATATATATATATATATATTATATGCACAGACCTATACAGACCTATTTGTATCTAATGGTAATCATCTCTAGGATGAAGAGTGTGGGGGGAAAGAATTGAAGAAAAACAGGAAACTTGCAAATAATTTTACTATACATTTAGAAGGAATAGCAGATTTTGCATAGTAGATTTGCAGTTTCAGGTAGTCATATTTTTATTGTACTATGTTATGCAAATATTCCTTTTCTTCATAATTTTAAAATAATAGTTAAAAATAAGCTATATTCTGGTGAGGAAATCTAGGAACCAGAGTGAAGTTTAGCTAGAGTACTGGTTAACCCTAAATTTAAGGTTTAACTTTGTATAAAACTTATTTATATATCCTCTCCCTCCATAAAGCAGATTTTTAACATCATGACTTGGATTAATAATAATGACAAATTTTCTAAGTTAGAAAATCCATGAATTATATACTAGTGAAGTTGACTCAAAACATGAAAATAATACAATGAATTGAAAAGAGAAGTTTAGAGGATATTTAGAAATTTGAACAGTGATTACACAGAGCCACTTATTAAGAATAGACTACAGCATCTTATATACAAAAGTATTAGGGAACTTAGAAAGCATTGAATCTAGCCCTTTTATTTTCCATATGAGGAGACTAAAATCTTATTTTGTGATCTTTCAAAGTTCAATTTGTGGCATATAAACATGAGTTATATGCTAGCTCATTTTATACTATTTGACATTTCACACATATTAAAATGAATTTATCATAATGTGGAAAAAGTATTGACCTATGAATTAGTAGTCTTGGTTCTAACTCTGATTGGATATCTAGCTTTGGATAAATCATTTAACATTCCTGAACCTCAGTTTCTTTATTCATAAAATTAATAGTTTGACCTAGTCAATTTCTTAGTAATTTCCCTCAAAATCTAATTCAGTTCATTTCAATCAACATTTAACATGCGTCTGTAGCTCAGGAATACTATAAAATTACTGTGGAGAGATGAGAAAAATCAATTTGTATTTATTATAAAGTCTAGTTAAAAGAGTAGTAGCAAGGAAGGTCAATGATTATAAATGTCCAGAACAAATCTAGGGAAATTTACACTAGGTTAAAATTGTATTGAAATGCTTATTGGCATTATGCAAGTATATTCTGGAAATTTTTTCTTTTGACTTTATACTTAGAGTGATGAGGAAAAAACACAAAGTAAAAAATATGTCTCAAAAATAAAACACTTTATCAAATAAATAGCATGTCAGACCTTATAGTTCACTGACTATTTGCAGAGAATGCTAACAACTCTGTATGCTAAGATTGCTTCTACCAGCAGGAAGTTTTCTTAGAAATATGATTTCTTAGTGGTTTTACTAACCTTTGCCTCCTACTCTTGACTTTAACTGAATGATTAGCGCTAATTTTTTTCTAGTTTAAAAATAATTATAAATGCAAATCTTTCTCATACAGGAAAAAAAGAAAAAAGAAAAAGGTCATTCCTCCTAGACAATAATGTTGAAACACCCTACTGACTTAAAATAAGATTTAAAGTAGAAAACAGATACTCTGAAGCTGTGGAAAGTGATAGATAATGAGATATAATAAAATCTGTGAAACTCAGGGTTCACATGTGGAAACTTATTTCTGACAGTTCCAAGTGCTTGCTAAACAATAGTTTCTATAAGAGGCTGACAAGGGGAGAACTAAGACCTAGGCACAATTGAAAATCTTTGCCCATTTGGCAATGAATTTCATGGAAGGGTGAAGTAATTCTTGACATTGAATACTTCAGTGAAATCTAGACTGGTTTAGGATTAATTATTATTCAAGGAATCAAAACTAAATTGTTTGATTTGTCCAATTCTATATTTTATTATTGTTGTTATTACTAATAATAATGTTATCCTTCATTTTCCAAAGATCAAAACAGGGAGGTGATGCCATGACAAACACTTGAATTGAATTTGAATGAGGGGCTGCTGTGCTAAGTCACCAGCTTCACTTTCTCCTCCAGAGCCATCTGGGTCCAGTGGCCAGATATGAACCAGTATGATTGGAGATGATCCTGGATTTGGGGCAATCAAGTGTAAGTAACTTGCCCAAAGTCAGACACCTAGTAACTGTCAAAGTCTTGATTCAACCTCCCATCCTCCTGATTCCAAAGCCAGGTCTCTGTCCACTGCACCACCTAGCTGCCATTGCTGTTACTATTTTCAGTGATAATGAAAACAAATTTTCATTTAAATTTTGCAAAATTCTATATAAATTATACCTAATTTAATTCAAATAAGCACCCAGGGAGATAGATGCTGTTATTATTTCCATTTAAGAGATAATGAAATTTAGATAAACAGAACTTAAGTAACTTGTCCAAACTTGCATGGTAATATGTTTCTGAGTCAAGATTGGAAAATTGGCCTCTAGCCATTGCAATACCTAGCTACTTTAACATTAGTTATTTCTATGGAGCCACAAATATGCTTCACAAAATACTGCCTTTTTTAATAAATGAAAACCTCTTATTTCCATTGATATTTAACTTTTAGTCTGGGTCTATGATTTCATTGGTAGGAGGAACATCTGTTGAAGTAATTCCCTTTTACCAATGAAGATCAGCATTCAGAAAAAGGTTCTTGGTCTGTAAAAAGATTAAAGAGATTTGACCAGGGTTAGAGAAATACTATGTTTCTATGGTTGGGACTTCAACTCAGCTTTCTGATTTAGAGGACTACTCTCATTGATTTTCCTACTCATGGTTCTTGCAGGATAATGGGACCATACGAGGCAGCCTCGGGTAATAACATGTAGCAAATAAGTCAAATTGTAACTTCTACATTGATTATTTTCCTTCCTTTCCTTTAGACTCCAAAGAACACAAAGACATTAAGCCCATCAGCCTTGGAAAGTATTTTGTACCTGAGACAACTGCCCACTTCCAACCAACCCCTACAGACATAATCTACCAAGGCTCTTTGAAGTAAAAACAAGATGATTTAGTCACTGCTACCCCCATGTCCAAGAGGACTCCTGCATCTATAAATCTTGGAATTAAAGGACCCTCTTGAAAGTCAAATCTGTTTCTAGCCAGGTCCTTGGAGTCATCAATGAGGTTAAACCACTTCTAAGGAAGAATCTGTCTTCCTTCAAATCATCAAAATCATGTGAACCTTGAATTTCTGAGAATATCAAAACCTCTCAGAATACCAGTCCTGCCCTCCAAAGTTCTTGTCTTTGTCACATATTTCAGCATCAGAAACTGATTTTATTATTGGAAATGAAATGAAAGATGATATATTACTTCTGGCCAAGATGGTGAAGAGGAAATAGGCACTGTATTAAGTGCTTCTCTTTCCTCTCAAAAAGAAGATGAAAGAAACCTCTTAATAGAAATTTGATTGACAAAACCCAGAAAGAGAATTTGGAAGAAGAACACCTACCAAGAAGGTCTGTCTCAGGGGCCGTGGGTGAACCAGGAAAGAAGATCAGAGGGTCCTTTCAGGGACAGCAGCTGGGGGAAGCTAGAGGATTAGCATCAGCCACAGAGACTTTGGTGAGTAGGATGTACAAGATCCAACTTTAGCCATGGAAACTTTGGCTGGGGGAGAGGAGCAATAGGAGGGTGAATTCCAGCACAGAGTTCAGAGTACACCAGAAGAACAATCAGTTGGGACAAACCTAAGCTCCATACTTTCAGCCAATGCCTTTTTCCAGAAGAAACAATAAACAACTCCCCAGCCCCTCACACTCAGGTGTGGGCAACAGAGTTCACTCAAAAGAAAAAGAGATTAACTCCCTCCCCTAGGGCTCAGCACATTGTTCAAGGTCAACTCAAACTCTGCTGCTGAGGGCCTCAATCACCACAGAGAAAGCAACCAACAAACCTCTAAGCCATGTAAACAAAGCTTCTAGAATCTTCAAAACCAAACCTCTGAGAGTCAGCCCCTCCCCCAACACAGGAGGGGGTGTCCATGGAGAAATACTGAGAGGAAATAGATTCTAACCCAGAGAGAGCTAGCACTTCTGTTCTGAAGAAAGTCTTCCTTGAAGAAATCAGGAAGGAGTTTAAAAATCAATTGGAATAAATGGCAAAAGAAACTCAAGAGAAAATTAACACCTTGTAACAAGAAAACAAATCTTTGGAAAATACAATTGGACAAATACAAAATAAGAATAACTCTCTCAGATCTTCAATTGGGCAAATGCAAAAAAAATTATTCTCTTCAAAAATAAAACTAACCAACTAGAAATGAATTGCAAAATTTTGGTAAATGAAGAAAATACTTCTCTAAAAAAAAAGAAGGGAATTGCTGGAAAGTAATGATTTCATAAGAAGGTGAGCTTCTGTTAAAAAAAAAACCAAAAGACAGAAAAAATAGAAGAAAAAGTAAAAGTAAAATGCCTCATCAGCAAAACCACTGACCTTGAGAACAGATCTAGAAGAGACAACCTGAAAATTATAGGACTTCATGAAAACACTGAAGAGAAAAAAGGCCTGAACTTAATATTATAGGATTTAAGGATGGAAAATGTCCTTAATATCATGGAACCAAAGGGCAAAGTAGTTATTGAAAGAAAACATTGATCCCCTCTAGATAGAGATCCTAAAATGAAAACACCAAGGAATATTGTGACCAAATTCCAGAACTATCCAGGAAAAGAGAAAATGCTGCAAGCAGCCAGAAGAAACAATATAAATACTAAGGAGCCACAGTAAGGATTACACAGGATCTGGACTCATCAACATTAAGGGATTGAAGGGCTTGGAATGAGATATTCCAAAAAGCAAGGGAGCTTGGAATGCAGCCAAAATCTTCTATCTGGCAAAGCTAAGGTTTCTCTTTGAGGGGAAAAGATGGATATTTAAAGAAATGGGATATTTCCAATATTTCTTGATGAAAAGAGCAGAGCTGAATGGAAAATTTGGAAATCAAAGAGGAGGCTCAAGTGACACATAAAAAGGAAAAAAGGGTGAAGAAAAAAATACTGTTAACCAATAAGATGAAACTGGCTATATACCCACTTGGGAGAAAGAGTCTCATAACTCTTGAGAATTGTAGCTCTACTGGAGAAAATATAAATAGCCAGAAGTGATGCACACTCATAACTTTTCTGTGACTCAGACTGAATGATTTCAAAACAATACCTCTTTAAAAAGGGGAACAATAAGGAGATGGGTGAATGGAGAAGATTGAATGTGGTAAATCTTACTACATCAAGAGGTATAAAAGACCATAGAGGGGAAGAAGGGAGGAGGTGAGGATGACCTAAATCTTCATCTCATCAGACTTGGCTTAAAGTGAATTTAGGAACACTCAGTTAAATTAAGAAACATATCTTGCCTTTAAAGTATTAAAAGAGGAAAAGGGGAGGGGGGATAGGGAGGGGGAGAAAAAGAGGAACTAACAGAAGGAAGCGAGGAAGATGAAAAGGGAAAGGGAAAAGAAAGGGGAGGTGTTGATCTAGGAAGGCAAACACACTGAAGGTGGCAGGATTAAGAAACAAAACACTGGGGAATATGGATAAAGGGAAAAAGGGGGGGGAACAAACAGAAGGAAGATACCATGGAGTGCAATAAAGAATTAGTAATTATAACTTTGAAGGTGAATTGGATGAACTCTCCCTTAAACTGTAAGTGGATAGCAGAGTGGATTAAAAACCAGAATCCTACAATATGTTGCTTACAGGAAACTCATTTGAAGCAGAGAGAGATACATATAGAGTAAAGGTAAAAGGTTCAAACAAAATATATTTTGCTTCAGCTTAAGTGAAAAAAAAATAGTGGTAGAAATCCTTATCTCAGACAAAGCAGCTGCAAAAATAGATAGTGTTAAATGAGATAAGGAAGGAAATTATATCCTCCTGAAAAGTACCATAGACAATAAACTAGTTTCAATACTAAATATGTATTCACTCAATGGTGTAGCATTCAAATTCTTAGAGGAGAAGTTGAAAGAGTTACAGGAAGACTGAGACAACAAAACTCTACCAGTGGGAGACCTCAACCTCCTGATCTCAAATTTGGATAAATCTAATCATAAAATAAACAAGAAGGAAGTTAATGAGGTAGATTGTTAGAAAACATAGATATGATAGACTTATGGAGGAACATGAATGGGGATAGAAAAGAATATACTTTTTTCCTACAGTACAAGACACACAAAAACTGAGCATATACTAGGGCAGAAAAACCTAATGATCAATTTCAGAAAGGAAGAAATAGTGAATACATCTTTCTCAGGTCATAATGCAATAAAAATCATATGCAATATTGTGCCAGGTAGATAAAAACTCAGATCTATCTGGAAACTAAATAAACTAATTTTAAAGAATGAGTGGATCAACAACAAATTATTGAAAGAATTAATTATTTCATCCTAGACAATGACAATAATGAAACAGCATACCCAACCCTATGGGATGCACCCAAGGCAGATCTCAGGGTATATGTTATCTCTTTAAATGCTTTCATGAAAAAATTAAAGGAAGAAGAAATGAATGAACTAAATATGGAACTAAAAAAATTAGAGAAAGAACAAATTAAAAAACCCCCAATTAAATACCAAATTTGAAATCCTCAAAATTAAAAGAAAAATTAACAAAATCTAAAGCAAGAAAACTATTGAAATAATAAATAAAACCAAGAGATGTTTTATGAAAAAATCAATAAAATTGATAAACCTCTGAAAAATTTGATTAAAAAAGGAAGAAGAAAACAACATTGCTAATACCATAAATGAAAAAGGTGAACTCACCCTCAATTAGGCAGAAATTTAATAATTTGGGAATTATTTTGCCCAACTCTATGCCAACAAATTTGACAATCTAAGTGAAATGAACAAATATTTACAAAAATATGTTTCCCAGATTAAATGAAGAGGAAATTAAAAACCTAAATAAGCCTATCTCATAAAATGAAATTCAACAAGCCATTATTGAATTCCCTAAGAAAAAATCTCCAGGACCAGATGGATTCACAAGTGAATTAAATCAAACATTTAAGGAGCAGTTGATCCCAATCCTATATAAACTCTTTGGAAAAATAGGTGAAGATGTAACTCTTCCTAACTCCTTCTATGACACCATTATGGTGCTGATACCTAAACCAAGAAGAGTTAAACTAGAGAAGGAAACTTATAGACTTATCCCCTTAATATAGTTGCAAAAATCTTAAATAAAATTTTAACAAAATGATTGCAACATGTTATCACTAGGATAACACATTATGATCAAGTAAGATTTATCCCAGAAATGCAGGGTTGGTTCAATATTAGAAAAACTGTTAGTATAATTAATTATATCAAAAATAAATCTATCAGAAATCATATGATCATATCAATAGATGACGAAAAAGCTTTTGACAAAATACAGCACCCCTTCCTACTAAAAGCACTAGAGTGTAAGAATAAATGAATTGTTCCTCAGAATAATAAGTAGTATCCATCTGAAACCATCAACAATCATTATATGCCACAGGGATAGGCTGGAGGTATTCCCAGTAAGATCAGGAGTGAAAAAAGCATGCCCATTATCAGCACTACTATTCAATATAGTATTAGAAATGTTAGCTTCAGCAATGAGAGAAGAAAAAGAAATTGAAGGGATTAGAATTGGGAAGGAAGAGAAAAAACTCTCACTCTTTGCAGATGACATGATGGTAATACCTAGAGAATCCCCAAAAATCATCTAAAAAATTATTAGAAATAATTAGCAACTTTAACAAAGGTTTTGGATATAAAATAAACCCTCACAAATCTTCTTCATTTCTGTATATGACTATCAAGATACAGCAGGAAAAAGCTAGAAAGAGAAATCCCATTCAAATTAAGCTCAGACAATATAAAATACCTGGAAGTCTACCTGCTGAGGCAAACTCCAAAACTGTTTGAAAGCAGTCACAAAACATTTCTCACACAAATAAAACCAAATTTAAATAACTAGGCAAACATCAACCGCTCTTGGATAGGTAGAGCTAATATAATGAAAAAGGACAATTCTACCAAAACTAAACTATTTTTTAGTGCCCTACCAATCAGAGTTCCAAAAATAATTATTGAGTTAGAAAAAGTTGTAGGTAAATTTATATGACGCAATTAAAAAGTCAAGAATTTCCAGGGACTCAATGAAAAAAGTGCAAAAGAAGGTGACTTAGCCTTACCAGATCTTAAATTATATTATAAAGCATTAGTTATAAAAACTTTCTGGTATTGCCTAAGAAATAGAGTGGTGGATCAGTGGAATTGACTAGGTGCAAGAGGATAAAATGATTATTGGGATAAAAACTCTCTCTTTGTTAAACACTAATGGGAAAATTGGAAGTTTGTATGAAAGAAACTTAGATTACACCAACATCTTATACACTATACCACAATAAGATCAAAAAGGATAGAGGATTTAGACATAAAACAATATTATAAGCAAACTAAAGGATCAAGGAATAGTTTACCTGTCAGATCTATGGAAAGGGAAGGTGTTTATGACCAAGGAAGAGATGGAGAAATCATTAAAAACAAACTAAGATAATTTTTATTACATTAAATTAAAAAGCTTTTGCACAGACAAAACCACTGTAACCAAGATTAAAAGAAATGTAGTAAATTGGAAAACAATCTTTACAACTAGTATTTCTGACAATGGACTCATCTCTAAAATATACAGAGAATTGAGTCAATTTTTTAGAAAAATAAGCCATTCTCCAATCGACAAATGGCCAAATGATATACAAAGACAATTTGCAGCTGAGGAAATCAAAGCAATCCACAGTTATATGAAAAATTGCTCTAAATCATTAGTTATTAGAGAAATAAAAATTAAAGCATCTCTGAGATACCACTTCACACCTCTTAGACTGGCCAATATGATCATAAAGGACAATGATCAATGTTGGAAGGGTTGTGGGAAATCTGGGACACTAATACATTGTTGGTGGATCTGTGACCTCATCCAGTCTTTCTGGAGAGCAATTTGTTATTATGCCCAAATGGCAACAAAAATGTGCTCACCCTTTGATCAAACAATACCACTACTAGGTCTATTTCCTGAAGAGATTATTAAAAGTGGTAAGAACATCATTTGTACAAAAATATTCATACCAGCCCTGTTTGTAGTGGCAAAGAATTGGAAATTAAGTGAATGTCCTTCATTTGGGGAAATGGCTTAACAATCTGTACTATATGTATGTCATGGAACACTATTGTTCTATTAGAAACCAGGAGGGATGGAAATTCAGAGATACCTGGAAGGATTCCCATTAATTTATGTTGATTGAGATGAGCAGAATCAGAAAAACATTGTGCACCCTTACAGCAACATGGAGGTGATTATTAACTTTGATGAACTTGCTCATTCCTTCATTGCAGCAATAAGGCAGAATTTTGGGCTATCTGCAATGGAGAATACCATCTGTATTCAGAGAAAAAATTGTGGAGTTTGAACAAAGACCAAGGATTATTACCTTCAATTTAGAAAAAAAATGTTATCTTATTATGTAATTTTGCTATCTCCCATACTTTATTTTCTTCCTTAAGGATATGATTTCTTTCTCATCTTTCTCATCTCAATTGAGATCGAAATATACAATGGAACCAACATAAAGACTAACAATGCCTTCTGCTGAGGGTGGGGGAGGGAATCAAGAAGGGGTGAAAAATTGTATATCTCAAAATGAATAAAATCTTTCTTTAAAAAGATGATACATTACTATCTGCTTTGAGATTTTACACTAAGATTATGAGATCTTTCAATCTGATATTTTGGTTAAAATCTTCATAGGCTTCGATGCTCATTAGAATGAGAAATACTTCAGGATTCAGAATCTTACTTTTCCGTATTTATCCCTAGTACATTATAAGTACTAAATAAATACATCTATCCCTCTAATCATTCTCTATTCACTTTGTACCAGATTGCCTCTCACAATGGTATATTTTTCACAATGTGATAATTTCTAAATATCTCTTTGGACCTGGAATAAATAGCTCAGTCCCTTTTCCATACTGGGTTTAAAATAGAACCAGTATCCCTGTCTTTCCCTCCAAATCTATCATTCTTTTCCTTGATTTTTTTGTTCCACATATCTTCTATCACCTGAAAGACTACCATCATTTCCTTAAAATTATTGTTTTTATTTCCTAACTTCCTTATGGTGAAATGGAAAGAGCTTCCTGTGATATCTAGGCACCTGGATTCAAATCCCATGGCTCATGCTAAAAGTTGTTCCAATTAGAGTAACCTTCATGCTCCTCAGTTTTCTTTTTCATTAAATGAAGTCACACCGCTAAATGATATAGAAGAAAGAGCTCAGGATATGGAGCAAAAAAATCCCTAGATTTAAATCTATTCTAATAATGTTTGTGTAACTCTGAGCAATTCACTTAATTTTTTTTAGTCTCAGTTTTCTCATGTGAAATGACATAGTTACACTCTATGTCTTCAGAATTCCCTTCCAGATCATAATGTCTAGATAACTAAGAATCCTTTCAAATCTAAATAAATGATCCCATGCTTCCAATTCCAGTCATCTTTAATATGAAGCAGGATTCAGAATGCTCATTCTTTCCTTTATCAAGAAAAAAACAAAAAAAAACAATTTGTCAATCAGTAATCATTCCCCAATTATATATATATATATATATATATATATATATATATATATATATATATATATATATATATATATTCGTTTATGAGCTCCTTAGGACACAAAAGTTATTTAACTGATCCCACAATAGATTCTTAAGTGAACTACTTAGAATACCTTAGTTTCCTGTCAGTCCCTAGATGGTTATTTGAAAGTTTTTGTTTTTATTTTTCCAAACTAATGTGTAATTTTAGCATGAGGAGAGAGGTAGAATGTCAAGGTTGAGGTGATTTCAATCATCCCACTAGTAATGAATGTCAACATCAGTCATTATAATGGAACTAAGAACATAAGTAATAGCTGCAGGAATAAAGGGATTTTTGTTCATTTTGTGTGTTTGTTTTCTTTAGATTGACCATAAAAATCCAACACCCATAATCATATAACTAAGATGGAAGAGCCCATGAAGGTAACATATATCAATTCAATTTGATTCAATTCAAATTTTATTTACAAGTGCACTGTCCCAAGTACTTGGAATATAAATTGATAAAGTTCCTAGTCTGAATGACTTGAATTTCTGGTGGAATAGCTCAGTCTCCTCAATCTACAGTTGGGGATGCTGGGGTCTAGAGAGTAATTAAGTTTAATTTGCATTCAGTTGACAACTACTTGAAAATGACTTATATGAGAAGTAGAAGGGATGTTACATGAAAATGGTAGGAAAAATAAACACAAAAATAGCATACTATATTTTCAACCAAAAGGCACAATAGATGCATTAATGATATTTTCTAAGAGACTTCCATGAATTAAGTACCAGGGCCCAATCATTGTGACTTCAATCAAATCTCAAAGTTGCATTAGGGTATAATGGAAAGGGCATCAGATGCCTTCAAAAGTAAAAAAAAATACTTAATTTCGAGTTTACATAACCCAAATAAGTTATATGAAATCACATGGATCTGAATAAATGTGACTTGCATGCAAGCACAGATTTCTCTATAGTATTCTCCACTTATTTTTTCCCTTTGAAGACTGATTCCTATAAGTAGTAAATTTGCCCTATTAGGTTTGTTGTTCTGCTATCTACAGAGAGAAGATGCAAGTTAGAATAATATCTATCTGCAACTCCTCACAAATATTGTTATTCTGGAGGAAATGTCTTGGTCTCAACTGAGCTCCTTTAAGGGATAGTGCGATCCCTTAAAAGGAAAGTAGAAATACAAGATATTTATCCAAAGACATGATGACTTTTTCTGAATATATAATATGAAACACAGATCGAATGAGTTCTCCCTTCTGAGAATTACATATCTAAGGTTGACCATAAGAGAACAGTTTGAGATCTCACCCAAGGAAAAAAATCCCTGAAGTCTCTAACTTGATAAATTGCGAATATGTTCTGACTTCTCTAGATGTTATCTTTTTCCGAGAGTTGTTCTCTTTCTTCAGCACATTTCTCTGAAGGACATCTAGAACTACATGTGTATTCTCCTCAAATTGGGAGTCAGAAGTAGTAGGAATTCTGCTCTACAAAATTCTTACCAACTCTCCTCATTTATACTTGGAGAAGCAAGTAATCAATCACAACAAATGAAGAGTCATGAAAATATAGCCCAGGTGGCATTCATTAAATTTCAAAACTCAATTTTCCAAAAAATTCTCAGAATTTGTTTCAATTATTTGTGAGGACATATTATTTGAATAACTTCTATAATTGATCATCTATTTGATTTTCTTGTGATAAAGGATTTGACTTCTACAAGTGAACTAGAAAATGTCCACTTTGACTTCTGATGGGCCTAACCAACTTTGAAGCAAAACAGCCCATGAATTAAAAGCTTGCCAAGATCTAAGCATTCCTGAAAAATGTCCTTGGTGTCTTCCATTCAAACAAATTCTTTTACTCTGTCAGTTTAATCGCATTTATCTTTTTCTAGTCTGGCACCATTTCCTTTCTAGGGAAGCAATGTCTTTTGCCTGCCAATTGCTAGCTCTAAATCTATGTTCCTATAGTACTAGCAACACCCAGGAGTATAATAGGAAATTCCTTGAGTTTATTTCAGGGGGAACAAGGGAATAGAGAAAAAGAATGAATAAAATGGAGAACCAAATTGAGATATGCTATGACATAGCATGTAGATAGAGTGTAATTCAGGAGGAACTGTTTTGAAAATTTTTCTCTGACATAGTGATTAACCTTACTGGAACTCAGTTTCCTAATCTTTAAAATGGAAATAATGAAAAAAGGCCTACTCCACAGGATGTTTGTAAGTATAAAATGATAGCCAAAATGTGTATAGTGTTTTAATTTTATTTAAATACTTTTTCAAATCAATCTATATATAACATGATTATCATGTTATAACATGATTCTCACAATAATTCTATGAGGTAAGTACAAATGTTATATCTATTGGACCAATGAGAAAACTGAAAGCCAGAGAATATCTAAAGTCAAATACAATTAAATGATGGGCAGCAGGGGGAAACAAGATTTGAATTCACATATCCTGACTCCAAGTTGGCCTATTTAATCCCCAAAATGTACTTGCTTCCTATATCTTCTTTTTGAATTGCCTACCTTTTTTTACCTTAATGTCTTATAAAAATTGTTGCAAACCTTAAAATGCATTGTAGAGAATTCATACAAGATGAATAGAAAAGTCAAGTGCTCTATTAATCAACAAGGTTGCGTTGTTGAGCATCACCATTGTCACTTAAACCTTTTGAGTGTCACATATTCATGTCACTATTGACCTATCTACATACAGGATTTTCTAAGTAGACTTTCCACTTAGATTTTTGCAATTTCTCAACAGATGGTGAAATGGCAGCTATTGTATTCTTATATTTTGTATCTTCTCAGTTGTAAACATTAAAAAAAATCAAAAAGTTTTCCTGCTGAACAAAAAGAATTCAGGGAATGTAAAAGGCAGATGTGAATGAGTACCTTGTAGGGAAAGGAATCCCTGTGTGAATTCAACAAACTTCGACTACAGTGCTAAATTCAGTTAGAAATATATCTCTGTGGAAGCATATTGATTTGGAAAACCACAAATTGACATCATCCATGTTGTTTTACATTTTTATTTATATTGTTAAGCATTTCTCAATTACCTTTTAATCTGAATCAGATTTATTTTCGAGTATCAGGCCCAGGGGAAGTAGGTTTGACAGATCCAGCCTTAGGGGTAATATAAGAAATTATTCTGTTAATCAGAACTTAGACTTCATGGAAATGAACAACATGAAATAGACAGAAAAAATAGATTGCAAATTGATTTTGGATATTTGGCTAAGGATTTTATATTTCCTGAAGATAATAATGAATCACAGAAGAATTCTCCATAGGAAGTAATATAATCAAGTCTAAAATCTTAAAATATCATTTTAGTTAGTTTATTTTTAATGGATTGGAGATGGGAGAGTTCACAAGTATATATATATATATATATATATATATATATATATATATATATATATATATATATATATATATATATATATATATATATATAAAATACTAAACAGTCCAAACTAGAGGTATCACTGGACTAAATTAGAATAGACTTGAAAGCTAAAGAAGAGAAATATGTCAAAAAATGTACAAGTAGCAGCAATAAGATTTGTCGATGGAGAATATCGTTTGTCCCAAAAACCATAGTACAAATTTAAGCTTTTAATGAGAGAAGACTTCAATAAAATTTTTGGGATACACTGCTAAAAAATGTGGCATGACAGTAAAAGATCAAGAATAACTGCAAATATGCTAACCTGAGTAGCATAAAAGTTGAGTGTGTGCTGAAAAGAAATGGACAGATTTAGAGGAGAGGTAATTTTTGGTTTAAGGTAATAAGTTTTATTTTATATAGTATTTTTTAAATCTGAACTGGAAATTTTACATAGAAAAGAAAATTAACCTTTTCTTCATTAAACTTCTAATATTTTTGGCAATCACTCTTGCAAGAAGTGAGGAATAGGTAACAAACTTGCAGGATTATTGGCAGAAATAAGTCCAGAACAGATTTTTTTTTTCTCTATAGTTTGGGAGTAAGGAGCCACTGAAGCAGTAAGTAATGTTGTGATATTGTGAGACATGCATGCCATACTATGAATACAGATGAACCTCATTTCTTTCATTTCTAGGGTTAATAGCTCTTCCATATCTAAGTCCTGGAAACAATAAACCCAATATCTTAGATTACATTTATTTTCAAGATCAGTTCAGCTACTATACAGCTCAGGAGTATTTTTTCATCCAAAAACTTCAACCAAATTTCCCAGAGTCCTCCATTTCTACATATATGAAGATATTCCAAAGCAAAGAAATACATGCCATGCCATAGTCACTGTCTATCACTTATAAGAATCATGTGTCTAAAGTGAAATATGGAATCATATAGGTTGAGAAGGTTAATTGACTAAACCAATATTTAAAAGATGCTACACAGGTGTCTTGTGTGCTTATTTGTAAATAATGTTCCAAAAGATTTAGCAACCACAGAAAATTGACTAGTGGTCTAATTTAGGTGATATTTATATTTACTATCATAGTTTCTGGGTATGACCAAACTTAAAATTCAATTTGCCTAAAAAAATCTATGAATGTCTATATTTAAAGTCATAGATTAATTGTTAGAAGGGATTGTAGATGTCATTTAATTTAATCATTCAATTTTATAGTTGAGAAAATTATGTAACCATATAACTTACTAAAATCAGTTTGTAAATAGTAGCTTTAGGTATTTAATCTGGGGTCTTAGAATTCTAATACCACATTTTTCTAATATATCTGAGTTGTTGATTATAATTCATCCGTATTAGCTTGTGATCAATTCTATTCAATGAATATTTACTGAATTTATGTGTGCGCTGCACACACGCACATACACATACTCACAAAAGTGAAGGTCAAAACAAAACAATGCCTTGAATACAAATAGATGAAAACCACACATATATTTATTTTCACAACATATATGGGTTAAATACAAAGTAATTTGGGAGTGAAAGATGGGGAGAACATTAATAATTATTTTGTTCAGAAAGGATCTGCTACAACTGTGCTTTGAATAAGCTTACAATTCAACCAAATAGAAGGGTGGGAAGAGTGTATTCATGACATGAGAAAGAACCTGAGGGGCAATAAAAGCACTAAAATTGAAGATGCCTAATCATGTAATCAGAGGGTGAATAATGTGAAATAATTTTTAAAAAGTTATCTTGGAATTAGACACTAAAGGACATAGAATGTCAAACATAATTTAGTATTTTATTCCAGAAGTAGTTAAAACTGTTGAAACTTCTTAAACAGAGAAATGATATGGACAGTGGCATACCTTAGGGATAATAGTATGGCGGCAATATAGGACTTTGGTTGGAGAGGAGAGAAAATGAGTGCAGGAAGACCAAATAGGAGACTATTGCAATAATTCACATGAGAGATGAGGAAAGAAGCCTAAACTAGAATGTGGTCTTATGAGACTATAAAGACATAGGAAGAGATGTATATGGAGGAGGAATTAACAAATCTAGCCATGACTACAAGGTAAGTCACAGTAAACAAATTTTAATTGATAAACATTTTTTATTACTTACTATGTGCCAGGCATTGTGTAAAGTACGATATTTTATTTCTTTAATATTGTTTATTTTTTCAATTATATGTAAAGCTAGATTTCAACATATTTTTATAAGATTTCACGTTCCAAATTTTTCTCTGTCTCTCAGTAAGCAATCTGATATAGGATATATGTACAATCATACTAAAAAAATTTCCATACTAAAAAAAATTTTTTTGTGGCACAGTGGAGTTAAAATGACTTGCCCAACCAAGGTCATACAAGTGAATAGTATTAAGCACGTCAGAATGCATTTGAATTCATACATTCCTGACTTTAGTACTGGTGCTCTATCCACTGTACTACCTAACTACGCCAACTAGCTGCCATCTAGTTGCACCACCTAGTTATTCTTCCCCATTTATTCTTCTTTTTTTAAGATTTTCATTATATCTTATTTTCCTGAAAGGAAGAGGAAGCAAATGTATGTGATCTAAAAGCAAAATTTATCAATAATCTAAGTAACAGAAAACAGTGAATGATACCATAAAATAGCTGTCCACATTTTATTTTGTGCCTTAACTCTATGAAATCCCTGTCATCTTTTTATAAATATTATCAGTTATCCCAATGAAGAACTCCTTTGGCCACCAATTAGTTTTATCTTATGGATATGATGAGTCCCTAAATCCTCTAAAATTCACAATGTCATCTAGAGTTGAGGTTCAATAATCTGTTCAGGAAAGGGCATATATGAAGAAAAGACAGGCACAGACCTAGGTGAACAGACATCTAGTTGGTTTTTATGCTATACTTTTTACATGGATGCAGTTAATATGCAGATCTACATACCTCACTAGACTTCTCAGGGTTATATGAAGCTACCTGGAGGGGAGAGAGAGACAGAGATAGACAGAGAGACAATACGAGACAGAGACAGAGACAGAGAGAAGTGAAAGATATTTCTCCTTTTAAAATTTCCACTTAGTTATTGATTCCTGTGATTCATCGGCCAAAGAAACTTCCATTACTTCAAAATATCAGCACGAATCACTTAGTTATCAAAAAGTGGCAAGAAATAGATATATCAGTTTTTTTTCCCCCTCATGTTCAGTTGGATAGCTTTCTTTAGAGGAAAAAAATGAAAGATATAAGAGATAATTTTTATAAAGTGTTCAACAAATTTGGAAGGATTGTTCCTTTTTTTCTGTGAATTTTGTTTTGGTTTGTTTTCCTTCCTCTGGGTAGCGATAATACAGACGATTACCAGTCTAATACAGTTATCCTAGCTCTCTAGACTGTGAAGAGCAGTTGCTTCCATCAAGGTTGTTCATCTCATAATGTAGATGATATGTGCATTGTTTTCTTATTTCTACTCCCTTTGCTCAACATCAGATCCCATAAGTCATTCCAGCTTCTCTAGCTACAGTTCTTTTTATTGAAATCCTTAAGATGTTCCCCTAACCATTAGGTAGATGTATTGTTCTGCTGCTCTATTTTAGTCCTGACCCTCCTCTTCTTCAAAGTGGGCAGATTGCTCTTAACTTCCTACATAGGTATTGCCATTGACTATTCCAGGACATGATGCATTTGAAACACTCCTTATGCTCCAATATTTTAAATATTAAAAGATATTCCACTGATCAGAGAGTTACAGGTGTGTGAAGTGGATTGAGGTGGCAGGGTTGGTTTGATAGCTTTCTCTTTCATGTTCAAATAATTTCTTCTCAAAGACCTGACTAGAACTTTCCTCTTCTGGCTTCCCACTGAAATGATCGGGAAGAAAAAAATGAATTTGCTCTTTTATATAAAAACCAAATGGGGTATCTAAGTTTCTTTAAACAATTCCAATACATTCTCCATCCACCTAGGTAAGAATTTTTTTGATTGGTTGATTGACGACTCAGAGTAAATATTTAGAGTTAAGCCATGATCATACCTAGCTAATACCTCTAATTAAGTCAGTTGCTATCAGTTATCTTTAAACCTCTTTGTTTCTAGGTAACCCCTATCATTTAGTTTCTCTGATTTTGCTTCACACAGGTGAACAAATTCAAATCATGAATTTGATGATTTACAAAGTAAATGTATTTATCCTGTATAAGGGAAATCGGTGAAGAAAGTATTAGTGAATTTATTTATTTAAATTGGCATCCTATGCAAAGGTATTAGATTTGATGTTTACTATCCCAGAGGGCAAATTGAGTAGCAAAGAATATAAATGGCAAAACAACAAATTGTGTTTTGATGTAAGGAATCATTTCTTAACAAATAAAATTGTAACAAGACGGTATCTACTCCCTAGAAGATTCTGAGTTGCCCCCCACTGGAGCTTCACAAGTAAAAGATGGATGATTCCTTATCTTGTAAGTAAGTCATAGAGGAGAAATTCTTCTTGATATAGGGATGAGATGGCCTCTGAGGTCCTTTTCAGAACTAAGCATCTGTGGTTCTGTGATTCTATGAGAGATGAGAGTAGAAATTCTTTCAATTTCCTGTCATTGATTTTTTTCTCCTTCTAGTCAACAGTCTAAGAAATATGTAAGAAATAAGAAAATATATGATTAGGATAAGGAAAATAGTAGAGCAGGAAAAAAGCATCAGGCAGGAGAAACTGTAGGCCTTCCTATACTAATCTTTCTCTCTGTCTCTCTTTCTAAACACACACACACATGCACATGCACATACACAAACATATATATATATGTGTGTGTGTATAAAGAAAAACATGCATATGCATTATATTTACATGTATATATGAATATGGGTCATTGCAGTACATACATATATATGTGTGTGTGTATACATATATATATATATATATATATATATATATATATATATATATATAAAGATCATGTGTGTATATGGTTTATATTTCATCCATGTCTCATGATTTATTTTATTGCTTATCTGAAACTGTATGTCCTGAAGCAAATTATATATTATATACATCATCACCAAAATTGGCCTATCTTATGACTTTATTATGAAAATTGTGGAAGTAGAATATACTATATTTATTACAGGACATAAGCTGTGTTTCTGAGATGGTTTTATTCTTCTGAACAAGTCTGAGAAAAAAAGTAAATTTCATGTAACCTGCTATTCCAAATCAGATTTGTTCATTTCAAAGTGAAAACTAAACTGTGAGAAAAGATATTTCTCATGCTGACATCCCACCTGACATGAATTGTCAAAGCTGTCAAGATTATTCAATGAATATTAATTAGTAATGAATATTTTTGCACAATGGGAATAAGGGAAAAATCCTATTGAGAAATCCTAGAGACTTATGTATAACTATTTTAAAATTGGAACCTTTTTTATTTCATGAAATAACGGTTTCCAGGGTGGAACCAAGATGGTGGCACAAAGGAAGTTTTTTGAAAGTTACTGAGTTTTCCCAAAACAACTTTCAATGAAGCCTCTAAACAAATCCTAATTGACATAGTCTACCAAAAAACAGTGAAACAACTTTTTAGAGATATATATTTGAGAAATTTCAAGAAAAGTTCTAGAGTATGGGTAAAAGGGAAGAATAACACAGTGTAGGCAGGAGATACGGGAAGCCATCAAGAAGTTTTAAAGCACAGCAAAGCTAAGGTACAGACACTGCTCTATCAGCATTGAGAATCCCAACAGGGTACATCAGAAACCCCACAGGGGAAATAAAAAGAAAAAAATAGAAAAAGCTTAGGGCTATGTACTCTATACCAAAGGAATAGAGGTAAACTGACAAAATGATCAGAAAAATAAAACAGTGCTAAGCATTGTCAGCTACTATTCTGATAGTGGTGATAAAAATTAACATCTCAGAAGAAGAAAGCATGTAGGAGGATTGGGATATTGATGCACTGCAGTGGGAGTTGTGAACAGATCCAACCATTCTTAGATCAATATAGAACTATGCCCAAAGAGCAATAAAACTGAATGTAACCTTTGATATAGCCATTCCCATTCTATATCTAGATCTAGATCTAGAAGAACTCATAAAAAGGAGAAGAGTTCTATATGTTCCAAAATCTTCATGGTAGCTCCTTTTGTCACGGCAAAGAATTGGAAACTGAAGGGAAGCCCATTAATCAGGGAATGGCTAACCAAGTTATAGTACATGAATACTATGGAATTTTATTATTCTGTAAGAAGCCATAAATGGTTGGATTCCAGAAAAGCATGGGATAACTTATGGAATCTGATGCTGAGTGAAGGGAGTCAGAACCAAGAGAACAATGTAAATATCAACAACATTATGGAATGAACAACATTGATGGAAACATCTCCTCGCAGCAGTCCAGAGAACTTGGACAACCATATTAGACCGGCTATGGACAATTTTATTCCCATACAGAAGAAGGAAAAATACAATACAAACAAAACAAGGCAAAAAAATACAAACAAAACAAGGCAAAAAAAAGAAATACAAAATTATAAAATACAAGAAATATAAACAAAACAAAACCAAGCCAAAAAAAAAAAACCCTTCAGAATCTGATGAACACATCATAAAATGATCTCTTATGCAACTCTTTCTTTTAATCCTAATTCCTCAAACTGAAAATGACTAATCTGTAACATGTTTAAAACAAATGTGTATGTGCAAGATTAACCTGACATCACCACTGAGTGGAGGGGTGAGAGAAGGAAGGATGGAAGGAAATTTTGTAACTTAAAATCATACATATGCAAATGAATGACAAAAAAAGAAGAGAAAAGCAATAACAAGATGCTTAAATGTGAAGCCTCTAAAGGGTTGATGAACAGGTCTCATTCCTAAAGACCTCTTGAAAGATTTCAAAAAAGATTTTTAAAATCAAAGAAAAAGGGAAGAAGAAAAAGGGAGAAAAGAAATGAGAAATGAGAGTCATGTAAGAGAATTATGAAAAACTGAGTGGAGAAAACAATAATCATAATAGTAAAATTGGCCAGAAGGAAAATTAACCAATTGGGAAAAGAAACAAAGATGCTAACTGAAGAAAATAAAACTTTAAAAAAAATTGAAAAAAACCTGGCTCTGGAAGACAACAAAATTCCATCAAATAAAACTAAAAGATTGAAAAAGTAGAAGAAAATCTTTTCTTAGGGAAAATAACCAACCTGGAAAATAGATTCAGAAGAAATAATTTATGCATTATTGGTCTACCTGAAAGCCAAGATCAGAAAAAGAACCTGGACAATATCATGCTGGAAATTATAAAGGAAAAATATCCTAATATCCTACATTAGAAGATAAAATAGGCTTTGAAGGAATCCATCAATCACCCCCACAAAGACATTCCAAAATAAAAATCCCAAGAAATATTAGTCAAATTTCAGAATTCTCAGCAAAAGGAGAAAATACTACAAACAATCTAAGGGAAGCAATTTAAATACCAGGGAACCATAGTTAGACTTTCCCAGGACTTATCAGCTTCAACATTAAAGGATTGGGAGCAGCTAGATGACACAGTGGAGTCAGGAGGACTTGAGTTCAAATCTAGCCTCAGACACTTAATAATTACCTAGCTGTGTGATTTTGGGCAAGTCACTTAACTCCATTGTCTTGCAAAACAAAGTCAAACAAAACTTTAAAGGATTGGAGGGCTTGTACTATTCTGGGATGGGGTGGGGGTGGGGGGCTCAAAGGAGTTTGTATTACAGCCAAGGATCAACTAGCCTGCAAAATTCAGCTAATTATTTTAGGTGAAAATATGGCTTTTCAACAAAATAGAATGCTTTCAAACTTATCTGATAAAAAGATAAGAACTGAACAGAAAATTTGATCCTCAAATTCAACACTCAAGAGATGAAATAAAAGGCAAATGAAAAGTATGTGTATGTGGGGGGGGTGATATTACTCAACTCTTGAACTGTTTCACTTAAAATAATTGAATAGAACATATTCAAAGGCTGTAGCTATATATTGACTGTGATGTGGTCAAACTTTTAGCTCTTTAGTGATATTAATTTATAAGATATGTTAGCTCATGAGGACTGTATTTCTATAGAATATGTTTGGAAAGAGATTGTGGCATGAATTGATTTTATTTTGAAATTATGACTCTTGAGAATTGTATTTCTAATGGGCCAGTTAAGGAGAGTATACCTGTACAGAGGATTGGAAGATGAAATGTCTATGAGGTAAAGCTGCTTATAAATACATCAATTATTCAATTTTGAGAACTATACTTCTATCAGGACAAACAAAGCAATCTTGATAGAAGCTGTGAATACAAGACAGGTTTAAAATAATCAAACATAAAAATGAAAGATTAGGCAAGAAGATGGTGAGGCATTAGAAAATGAATAACACCACGTGAATAGCCACAAAGACCTATTAAAGCAGAGGGAAAGAAGAGAGGATGTGAGCAATGAATAAATCTTACTCTCAACAAATTTGACCCAAAGAGGGAGTAATAAAATTCCCAAGTGGATATGAAAATTTATCCTACCCTACAGGGAAATAAGGTAGAAAAGGAAAGAATATACTGATAAGAGGAAGGACCAAAGTAAAATAAAGGTAAAGTTAAATTTAAAGTATTAGTTGAAAAGGGAGAAGGAAAGGGCCAAGTACTGAAAGAAAGTAGGTCTGATTAAGAGGCAGCAATCAGGAAATAAAACATTGTCAGAAGCAAAGCATTGGTGAAGAGGGATAGGAGGAGGAAAATATAAACGGAGAAAGATAGCATGGAGGGAAATACAGAGTTAGTAATCATAACTTTAAATATAAATGGAATATATATTTTTTCTCATGTACTTTCCCTTAGTTAAATTCTTCTTCTACAACATGATTAATATAAAAATATGTTAAACATCAGTGTATGGTACACCTTTTTCCAGATGTTTTGCTGCTATAGAGAAAGGGGAAGGAAAGGATGATGGTAGAAAAATGTGGAACTCATAATCTTGCAAAAAGATGAATCTTGAAGTCTATCTTTGCATACAATTGGAAAAAAATAAATCATGAGGTAAGGGACTTCAGAAAAGTCTGGAAAAACTTGCATCAACTGATGATGAGTGAAGTCAACAGAACCAGAAAAACATTGAATGTACTAACTGTAACATTGTACAATTATCAACTATGGATTTGCTATAAATAGTACAATAATCCAAGTCAAAGTCCTGATAAAATATCATCCCCATTCAGAGAAGAAATTATGGAGTCTGAATGAAGATCAAAGTTTACTATTTTCAATTATTAAAATTTATTTTTTTTTAGGTTTTTGCAAGGCAATGGGGTTAAGTGACTTGCCCAAGGCCACACAGCTAGGTGATTATTAAGTGTCTGAGGTCAGATTTGAACTCAGGTACTCCTGACTCTGGGCCTAGTGCTCTATCTGCTTTTTTATTTTTTTCTGGCATTCATCTTTTTTTTCCCTTTTTGATTTGATGTTTCTTTCACAATATCATTAATATGGATATACATTTAACATAGTTATTCAGGTATAATCTATATCATATAGCTTTTTATTTGGGGAAGGGAGAAGGAAAGGGAAGGAAAAAAATATGAAAAACAAAACCTTACCGAAAGTGATTGTTGAAAACTATTGTTGTGGGTAGTTGGAAAAATAAATAAATAAAATATGAAAAAAATAAACCTATATTTCATCAGTGACCTACTACAAACTCAGCATTATATTATGACCATTGATGCTCTATCATTACTTCGAGTAATAACATATATAAAATGTTAGTTACCAGAATGCTTCACAAGTTTCTATGTGGTTCACCATAGTCCACTGCCTTTTGAAAAGAATAATTACTGATAGTATAATATGTAGCCTTATATAACTTAATATTATTTTGAAGTATTTATGTCAGAAATTTAAAAAAATATAGAACAGCAAATGTGTTACATGAATAGTGTCTGTCAAGTTCTAACTAAAAGTGGATTAAAAGAAATAAATCATCTCTGGCTTTTGGAAATCTAAAAGGCATCATGGATCACTGGATAAAGGCAAATTTCAAGTGAAGGATCAAGTCCTTCTAACATATACTGGCTACAGGACTCTTGGAAAGTCACTTAATCCCTTTGAGTTCTAGACATTTTTCTTTTTTCTTTTTTTCAGGTTTTTGCAAGGCAAATGGGGTTAAGTGGCTTGCCCAAGGCCACATAGCTAGATAATTATTAAGTGTCTGAGACTGGATTTGAACCCATGTACTTCTGACTCCAGGACCAGTGCTTTATCCACTGCACCACCTAACTGCCCCTTAGACATTTTTCTAACAGACTATATGATACAGATCTGGAAAAATGATAATCTACAGTGACATTTTTTCTTATGAGATAATGTCATATATTATTGAAACCATAAAATATTCAATATCTCTAGCCAAGGGCCAAGGTGTCCTTTAATATTTTAATAGAGCTGTTATCTCACTGACACAGGAACTCCCTTCATTGGGTCAGACTCCAAGTCATAGATGCCTTGTCATCCTTTAATAATATTGTCCATGTTCTTCCTTAAATACTTCACAGATAGACCTTCCAGTATGTTAGAAGGGTTAAGTCAAAGAGTGATTAGTCTCTTTATCTTTTCTCAATCCCCATGTTTAAGATAACTTCCATTTCCTTGTAAACTTAACAGTCACATTTACCCCTGTCTTTTGTGTTTGTGCATTAGTTCTTTCTCTGTTCCTGTGCCATAGTGGTCAAAGAGTAAAATAAAAGTTCTTTGTTTCTCCTCCCTGATAGTCAAAGGTAATCCATTTCCAAGGTCACATGAAAACCCAAACTCACCCTGTGTCCTCTATCTTGATTCCTCATCTATATGCAGTAAGGAAATCATGTTTAGAGCTCATTGATTGATGGAGCAAAACTATCTAATCTTCCTCTTCCATAACCTATCAAAACAACAAAGCCTCTCTATGTGATCTGTAAGCCAAATATGTAAACAATCATCCTGTTTTTGTTTTTTGTTTGTTTTTTTTTGGTTTTCCAAATCCTGGAACTCCTTGTAGATTTCTTAATATATTGTAAATGTGAAAGAGGCTTATAGTCTATCCAGAAATAATTATACCTTACTTACACTATATGAGTGATCAACTCTGTTTTGATATCCCTTAGAAAATTCTTGATAGTAGTTCTCCTAAAATATTCTTTATTGGTAATATGCTACTAAAAATACTCTAAAAGTACTCACCTTTTCATTGATCTCTGGGTAATCTACACTTTTAAATATCTTTTAAAGTAAAGGGAATATGCTTCAAATTTGTACCAGTTTTTGGAATAAATGAAATTATTATGATTCTATCCCTACTTCCCTCAATTTCTCATCCCTATGTGCTTTACCTTTCCTTTATGCTTATAATATTCAACTTTTGAAATACATTTTGTACATACATATATTATCCTTTTTCTCTCTCTCCCGCATTGTCATATAGAATCTTTGATTTCAGGACCATGTCTTATTTCATAATTCTCAATGCCTAGAAGAATGCATTGTCCAAAGTATTTTTGTCAAATTTAATATAGTTTGTCATCAAAATCATTATCCCAGAAGGGAAATCATGGGATTATAAATAAGAGAAAAGAGTATTTGGAGGGAAAGTTAAGTAGAATGCTGAAACTAGAGTCAGGAAGACCATTCAAATTCATTTTCCAACACTTATTAGCTGTGTGATCCTGAAGAAGTCATTGAAGCACTTTTTGCCTCCATTTCTTCAAATGTAAAAATGGAAAAAGTAATATCTACTTTGTAGAATTGTGATGATACAATGAGTTATTATTTGTAATGCATTTAGCATAATGATTTGTACAGAGTAGGTACTCTCTAAATACCTATGTCCTCTTCCCCCCTATAATTGAAGACTTAAAAAAATATTGACTAGACTTCCAGTTAAGATATTAGAGAGAAGGGTGGTTAGGTGAAGTAGTGGATAGAGCACTGGCCCTGGAGACAGGAGTACCTGAGTTCAAATCTGACCTCAGACACTTAATAAGTACCTAGCTGTGTGGCCTTGAGCAAGCCACTTAACCCCATTGCCTTGCAAAAACTATAAAAAAAACAAAACAAACTAAAAACTAAGAAAAAAAACGATCTTAGAAAGAAGCAAGGCATTTGTTTAAGCTCTCCTGGATTTCGCTCAGAACCAACATGAATCAAGCCTCTTAAAATATTTTGGATCAACAGAGCCCACAGAAGAAGAGAGGGAGAATATCTTCCAGCAAGGTTTGTCATGTGGACATGCTGAGGGCAGGGAGCAAAGTGAGGAAGAGTGCTAACCTGAGAACTACAGCAGTGGGAACAGAAACCATAGTGGTGTACATGATGGGAAGAGTGGGAGAGCTCCGGTAAGCCTGCCCAAGTCACCCACTCGGCCACCTTGGCTGATCTGGATGGCCCTAACTACTTAGTCCCCTGTATTTCCAGAGGAGCCCCTGGCATATCTATGGGAGGCATGGCATTATCCAGTATAAACACAGGGAAAAACCCCAGGTGTGCTCACCTTCTCCTAAGGCCTAGATTAGGGCAGCAGAATTTTTCTAGCACTGACTATCCAGAGAGACCTCCTGGTATTTCCAGACCTAATGGCCTAGCCCAGTGACTGTGTTTGAGACTGCATTGAAGACCAGCCCAGAACCAGCCCCAGGACTAGGGAATGGGTAGCTGATATCCAATAAAGACAATGCAGAGAAAGTTTCTGACATTCTTAGCTGGTTGGTTCACTGAGTTACTCCCAGGAGTTCCTAATTCTAACAGGCAAAGATTCTGAGGTTCTCAACACTGAACATCTACAAACCAGCATCTCCTAGGGTCTTACCCTAGGGAAAACTAATATGCCAAAATGAAAAAAGGCAGCACAAAGCAGGGTCTATTGAATGTTACTTGGAGATAAGGATACTACCTCAGAAATGGAGAATAGAAGGGAGGCTATATATGAAGCTTCAGAGGAGAATATGAATTGGTTCCCAGCCCAGGAAGTATTCTTAGAAGAGATCAGAAAGCATTTTTAAAATTATATGGAAAAATTGGAAAAAGCAATGGAGGAGAAAATTAACACGTGGCAAGAGAAAATTAGTATCTTTCAATGAAAAATGATGGAAGAAAGCAAATACTTTAAAAATACAATGGGAGAACACAATAAGAAAATAATTTCCCCCAGAAACACAATTAGGAAAATAGAAAAAGATAAGATTCCTTTAAAAATATAATTAATCAAATGGAAAAGAAGATGCAAAAGCTAAATGGAGAAAACACTTTCATGAAAAATAGATTGGTAAAAGTTGAAGCTAATGACTTCTTGAAATACCAAAAATCTATAAAACATTTTTTAAATGAAAAAAATGAAAGAAATTGCAAAATATCTAATTGGTAAAACAACCAAACTGGAAAATAGATCCAGGAGAGTCAATTTGAAACTCATAATACTACTTGAAAACCCTGATAATAAAAGAACATGGATTTCATTTTTCAAGACACATTTAAGGACAATTGCCCTGATGTCCTGGAGCCAGAGAGTAAAATAGTCATTGAACGAATATATTTACCCCTTCATGAAAGGGATCACAAAATGGAAACACCAAGAAATATCATGACCAAGCTCCAGAATTATCAAATCAAGAAGAAACAATTCAAATAACAAGGAGTCAAGGTCATGATTAAAGACGGTGTGGCTGCATCAAAATTAAAGGATCTTAGGGCCTGGAATATGATATTCCAGAGAGCAAGGAGCTTAGTTTACATCAAAGAATCCATTATCCAGCAAAACTGAGCTTTTTCTTTCAGGGACAAAGATGGACATTGAGCAAAATAGATAACTTTCAAACTTTCTTGATGAAAAGACGAGAGGTGAACAGAAAATTTGATTTTCAAACAGGAAACTCAATAGATACAGAAGATACATAAGATAAAAGACTGCTATGCAATACAAATAAACTTGTTATATCCCCACCTGTGAAAATAAATGAAAAGTAAAATTTTAAATGAAAAGATAGGGGATAAATTTATGACTAAACAAGAATTTGAGTAATTATAAACAGCAAAATGCATGATTTTTGCTATATTTAATTAAAATTTTTGCACTAATAAAAGCAATGCTGCCAAAATTACAGGGAAATCTGAAAGCTGGGAAACAATCATCACAACTAGTTCTGATAAAGGTCTCATTTCTAAAATATATAGAGAATTGCATCAAATTTACAAAGTCAGAAGTCATTTACCAATTGATAAATGGCCAAATGAAGAAATTAAATGCTATGGAATATTATTATTCTATAAGAAGCTATAAATGGTCAGACTCTAGAGAAGCATGGCATGCCTTACAGGATCTGATGCTGAGCAAAGGGAGAAGAAACAAGAGGGCATTGTATTTATTAAGAACAACATTGTGAGATGACTAACCTTGATGGAAACAATTCCTCTCAGCAGTTCAGAGAGCTAGGACAACTATATTAGACTGGCTATGGACAAAGTTATCCTCATCCAGAGGAAGAAAACCAAAATTAAACAAAAAAAGCAAAAATAAGCAAACCTTCAGAATCTGATGGACACTTTATAAAAGTTATCTCTTATGAATCTCTTTCATTTAAACTTAATTACTAATACTGAAAATGATTATCTGTAAATCATGTTTATCAAAAAAATATGTATGTACAATTTTAACCTGACTGTTCACTGTTGAAGGGAGGAGGGTGGGGAGTGGGATGGAAGGAAATTTTGTAACTTAAAAATATACATATGTAGATAGATGAATGGTGAAAATTTTCATAACATGTATTTGGAAAAATGAATTATCAATTAAAAAAATGAAGGGTATTAGAGAAGGAGAAACACACTGAGGGAGGCAGTATTCAGTAGCAAAACACAGGGGAGGAGGGATAAAGCAAAAGGAGGGGGAAAAATACAAATGGAGGGGGGATATCATACAGGACTATAAACAATTAGTAATTATAACATTGAATTCAAAGGGGATGAACTCTCCCATAAAATAGAAGCAGATAGGAGAGTGAATTAAAAACCAGAATCCTACAATATTTTGCCTACAAGAAACGCAACTGAAGCAGAGAGAAATACACAACATAAACTTAAAAGGCTGGAACAAAATATACTATGGTTCATTTGAAGTAAAAAAAAAAGCAGGTGTAACAATCCTTATCTCAGACAAAGCAGCTGCAAAAATATGTCTCATCAAAAGAGATAATGAAGAAGACTATCTTCCTAAAAGATACCATAGACAATGAAGCCATGTTAAAACTTAATGTGTATACACCAAGCACTAAAGCCTTAAGATTCTTAGTGGAGAAGGTAAATGAATTACAAGATGACATAAACTACTAGTGGTGTACCTCAAACTCCCTCTCTCAGAATTAGATAAACCTACTCATGAATAAACCAGAAGGAAGTTAAGAATGTGAATAGAATGTTATAAAACTTTTATATGATAGAACTCTGGACTTCTAGTCAAGATGGGGGGGGAGAAGACAGGCACAGTTGTAAATTCTCCTGATCTTTCTCCTTCTATCATATGAAACAAACCACTTAAAAGAAATCTGACCCACAAAACACATAAACAAAAGCCAGGAGAAAGAACACCTACCTCAGGATTTGTCTCCCTCAGCAACACTGGATGAATTGGGGCTGGTGAGTCTGGACTCAGAGGGAGGATCAGCCCTGGATCAACCAGATTAACAGCTGAATTGGAACCAGGAGTCTGAGGGCCCAAGAGCTGGACCTGCTGGATCAGAGGTGGGGCTAGACGGCAGGCGCTTGAGTCAACTATGACTGGTATTAGTGCTGTCTCCCAGGAGCACTGGTGTTGGTGCTGTCTCCCAGGAGCTTGTGAACAGGGCTTGAGGGAGAGTTATGGTGCAGGAGAACTGCAGAACCCATCCCTAGGCCCCTCTGGTCTGAGGACCTCAGAGTCCATGCCTCCATTACAGCTCAGACCTCTTCTGGGAACAAACATTTGAAAACTGCTTCTGCCTCAGGCCCAGATGTGTGAGCAGAAGAACCAGCCCAGCTGACTAATGACCTCAGGCCAGGGTAAAGAGCACCTTTGATTGAAGGCAAAAGAATTCAATAGCTCCAACTCTTCTCATAAAGCAAAGGGAGAAGGCCTCAATCAAGGTCACAGACACTCCAGAGAAAGCAACCAACACCTCCTGCTGGCCAGCCAGAGAAATTGTACTCAGTGAGTAAAGCTTTTAGCAATCCCAAGTCCCTGTGAACCAGCGCCTCCCCAACTCAAGGTTTTAGCAAAATGAAGAAGGGTCAGCGGAAAGGTGAATCCATAGAAAAATGCTTGGAAAGGAAAGACCCTAACTCAGAAAAACCTAGAACCTCTGAGGAGAATACAATCTGGTCTTCAACACAGAAAGACTTCCTTGAAGAAATAAGGAAAGAGCTTAAAAATTTGGGAAAGACAATTAATATCTTACAACAAGAGAACAAATCCTTAGAAAGTACAAGTGGACAAATACAAAAGGAAAATAAATCTCTCAGATCCTCAGTTGAACAAATACAAAATGAGAATAAATCTCTAAGAACCTCAATTGGACAAATGTAATAAGAAAATAATTCTTTCAAAACCTCAATTGGTCAAATGGAAAACTCTTTCAAAAGTAGAATTGACTAATTGAAAAAGGAGTTGCAAAAGGTTAATGAAGAAAATTCCTCCCCCAAAAAATCGAATGGAGTCTACAGAAACTAATGACTCCATGAGACAGCAAGAGTCAGTTAAACAAAATCAAAAAAATAGAAAACAATAGAAGAAAATGTAAAATACCTCATCAACAAAACCACTGAACTAGAGAATAGATCAAGGAAGGTCAACATGAAAATTATAGGACTTCCTGAAAACATTGAAGAGAAACAAAGCCTGGATCTAGTGATGGAAAACTGCCCTGATATCATGGAATCCGAAGGCAAAGTAATTATCAAAAGAATACATTGATCCCCTCCAGAAAAAGATCCTAAAATGAAAACACCAAGGAATGTTGTGGAAAATTCCAGAACTCTCAGATAAAAGAGAAAATTCTACAAGCAGCCAGAAAGAAACAATTTAAATATCAAGGAACCACAGTAAGGATCAAGCAGGACCTGGCTGCATCAACATTAAGGGATCAAAGGGCCTGAAAAGAGATATTTTGAAGAGCAAGGGAGCTTGAAATGCAGCCAAGAATCTACTTTCCCTCAAAGCTGAGCATTCTCTTCCAGGGAAAAAGGTGGACATTTAATGAAATGGAAGAATAACAAAAATTCCTGACGAAAAGACCAGAGCTAAATATAAAATTTGGACATCAAACAGGAGGTTCAAGAGACACATGAAAAGTTAAAAAAAAAAAGAAAGAAAAAGGGGGGTGCCATAAAAGGAAAAAAAAGCTGCTATCCAGTAAGTTGAAACTGGCTATAGCCCAGCATAGGGAAAAAGATTCTCATACATCTTGAGAATTGTAACTCTAACAGAGGGAATATACCTAGCCAGAAATGATGGACATTTGTGATCTATCCATGAGACTGCTATCTAAAGAGATGTAACTGGCTTTAACCCTATTTGGGAGAAAGACTCTAATAACTCTCAAGAATTTTAACTCTATTCAATAGAATATACTGAACTAGAAATGACAGACACTCAGAATTTTCTCTGACTTAGAGAGAATGATCTAAAAAACACTATCTCCTTAAAAAGGGGGACAGGAAAGAGACTCGAGGAGGGAGGGGATTGAATGGGGCAAATCTCATTACACTAAGAGGTACCAAAAAAACCTATGATAATAGAGGGGAAGAAGGGAGCAGATGAGAAACACCTGAATCATCTTCTCATCAGACTTGGCTTAAAGTCAACATACACATACTCAGTTAACTTATAAAACATCTAACCTTTCAAGTATTAAAAGGGGAAAAGGGGAGGGGGGAATGGAGAAAGGGAAGGGGAGTGGGGGATAAAGGGAAATAACAAAAGAAAGGGGAGGAAAAAAGGGAAAGGGGAAAGAAAGGGGAGGGGTGATATAGGAAGGCAAACACACTGAAGGGGGTGGTATTCAGAAACAAAATACTGGGGAATATGGATAAAGGGGGAGAAGGGGGGGAATGCAAACAGGAAGATAGAATGTAGGGCAATAAAGAATTAGTAATCATAACTTGGAATGTGAATGGGATGAACTCTCCCTTAAAACGTAAGCAAATAGAGTGGATTAAAAACAAGAATCCTACAATATGCTGCTTACAAGAAACTCATTTGAAGCAGAGAGATACATATAGAGTAAAGGTAAAAGTTTGGAGCAAAATATATTTTGCTTCAGCTGAAGTAAAAAAAGCAGGGGTAGCAATCCTTATCTCGGACAAAGCAGCCACAAAAAATAGATAGTGTTAAAAGATATAAGGAAGGAAACTTTATCCTCCTAAAAGGTAGCATAGACAATAATTTCAATACTGAATATATATGCACCCAGTGGGACAGCACCCAGATTCTTAGAGGAGAAGGTGAAAGAACTGCAGGAAGACATAGAATGCAAAACTCTACTAGTGGGAGACTTCAACCTCCTGCTCTCAGATGTAGATAAATCGAATCATAAAATAAACAAGAAAGAAGTTAAGGAGGTAAATAGATAGTTAGAAAAAATAGATATGGTAGACTTATGGAGGAAACTGAATGGGGATAGAAAGGAATATACCATTTTCTCTGCAGTACATGGGACTTATACAAAAACTGACCATGTACTGGGACATAAAAACCTAATGATCAACTGCAGAAAGGCAGAAATCGTGAATACATCTTTCTCAGATCACAATGCAATAAAAGTCATATGCAATATTGGGCCAAGGAGATATAGACCTAGATCAAATTGGAAACTGAATAATCTCATTTTAAAAAATGAGTGGACCAAAAAACAAATTATAGAAAAAATTAGCCATTTTATCCTAGATAAGGATAATAATGAAACAACATGCCCAAACCTATGGGATTCATTCAAAGCAACTCTCAGGGGATATATTATAGCTCTAAATGCTTACATGAATAAATTGGAGAAAGAGGAAATCAATGAACTAAACATGCGACTTAAAAATTAGGAAAAGTACAAATCAAAATACCAAATAAGAAATTCTAAAAATTAAAGGAGAAATTAATAAAATAGAAAGCAAAAAAATTATTGAATTAATAAATAAAACCAAAACTTGGTATTATGAAAAAAACAATAAAACTGATAAACCTCTGGTAAATTTGATTTAGAAAAAGAAAGAAGAAAACCAAATTGCTGGTATTATAAATGAAAAAAGGTGAACTCACCACCAATGAAGAGGAAATAAAAGTAATAATTCAGAATTATTTTGCTCAACTCTATGCCAATAAATTTGATAAGCTAAGTGAAATGGATGAATATTTACAAAAATATAAATTTCCCAGTTTAAATCAAGAAGAGATTAAGTATCTAAACAACCCTATCTCAGAAAAAGAAATTCAACAAGCCATCATTGAACTCCCTAAGAAAAACTCCAGGGCCTGATGGATTCACAAGTGAATTCTACCAAACATTTAAGGAACAATTTGTTCCAATTATATATAAACTCTTTGGGAAAATAGGGAAAGATGGTACTCTGCCTAACTCTTTCTATGAAACAAATATGGTGCAGTTACCTAAACCAGAAACCGTTAAAATAGAGAAAGAAAATTATAGACCTATTTCCCTGATGAATAAAAATGCAAAAATCTTAAATAAAATCTTAGCAAAATGATTACAACAAGTCATCACTAGGATAATACATTATGATCAAGTAGGATTTATTCCAGGAATGCAGGGTTGGTTCAATATTAGGAAAACTGTTAGTATACTCAATTATATCAACAACAAACCTATCAGAAATCAGATCATTATATCACTAGATGCTGAAAAAGCTTTTGACAAAATACAGCATCATTTCCCTTTAAAAACACTAGAGTGTGTAGGAATAAATGGACTGTTCCTTAAAATAATTAGCAGTAACTATCTGAAACCATAAACAGCATTATATTTAATGGGGAGAGGCTAGAGGCATTCCCAATAAGATCAGGGGTCAAACAAGGGTGCGCATTATCACCACTACTATTCAATATTGTATTACAAATGTTAGCATCAGCAATTAGAGAAGAAAAAGAAATTGAAGGAATTAGAATTGGGAAGGAAGAGACAAAACTCTCACTCTTTGCAGATGACATGATGGTCTACCTAGAGAATCCCAAGAAATCATCCAAAAAACTATTGGAAACAATTAGCAAATTTAACAAAGTTGCAGGTTATAAAATAATCCTTCATAAATCCTCAACTTTTCTATATATGCCTGGCAAGATACAACAGGAAGAGTTAGAAAGAGAAATCCCATTCAAAGTAACCTCAGACAATATAAAATATTTGGGAGTCTATTTGCCAAGACAGACTCAGCATCTTTTTTGAAAACAATTATAAAACACTTCTCACACAAATTAAATCAGATTTAAATAACTGGGAAAATATCAACTGCTCATGGATAGGTAGAGCTAATATAACAAAAATGACAATTCTACCAAAATTAAACTATGTGTAGTGCCTTAGCAATCAAAATTCTAAAAAATTACTTTAATGAGTTAGAAAAAATTGTAAGTAAATTCATATGGAGAAATAAAATGTCAAGAATTTCCAGGAGCTTAATGAAAAATAAGTGCAAATGAAGGTGGCTTAGCCCTACCTGATCTAAAATTATATTATAAAGCATCAGTCATCAAAACTGTTTGGTATTGGCTAAGAAATATAGTGGTGGACCAGTGGAATAGACTAGGTGTAAAAGCAGGAGAGGATTATAGTAATCTGCTGTTTGATAAACCCAAAGAGTCCAGCCATTGGGATAAAAACTCCCTCTTTCATAAAACTACTGTGATAATTGCAAGTTAGTATGGAAAAAACTTAGATAAGACCAACACCTAGCACCCTTTACCAAAATAAGATCCAAATGGTTACAGGACTTAGACACTAGTTTACCTGTCAGATCTATGGAAAGAGGAGCAGTTTATGACTAAGGAAGAGTTGGAGCAGATCACCAAAAACAAATTAGATGATTTCGATTACATTAAATTACAAAGCTTTTGCACAGATAAAACTACTGTAACCAAGATCAAAGGAAATGTAGTAAATTGAGAAACAATCTTAACAACTAATGATTCTGACAAAGGACTAATTTCTAAAATATACAGAGAACTGAGTCATATTTTTAAAACAAAAAAACCATTCCCCAATTGACAAATGGTCAAAGGATATGCAAAGGCAACTTACAGATGAGGAGATCAAAGCAATCAATAGCCATATGAAAAAATGCTCTAAATCATTAATTATTAGAGAAATGCAAATTAAAGCTTCCCTGAGGTAACACCTCACACCTCTCAGATTGGCCATTATCAACAGAAAGGATAATGATCATTGTTGGAAGGGTTGTGGGAAATCTGGGACAGTATTACACTGTTGGTGGAGCTGTGAACTCATCCAACCCTTCTGGAGAGCTATTTGGAACAATGCCCAAAGGGCAACAAAATGTGCCTACCCTTTGACCCAGCAATACCACTACTGGGTCTATATCCTGAAGAGATAATGAAAAAGGCTGAAAAAAGCCAAAAAAAAGGGTAAAAACATCACTTGTACGAAAATATTTATAGCAGCCCTGTTTGTGGTGGCAAAGAATTGGAAATCAAGTAAATGTCCTTCAATTGGGGAATGGCTTAGCAAACTATGGCATATGTATGTCATGGAACACTATTCTATTAGAAACCAGGAGGGATGGGATTTCAGGGAAGCCTGGAGGGATTTGCATGAATTGATGCTGAGTAAGATGAGCAGAACCAGAAAAACACTGTACACCCTAAAACAGCAACATGGGAGTGATGATCAACCTTGAAAGATTTGATCATTCCATCAGTGCAAAAATCGGGAACAATTTTGGGCTGTCTGCAAAGGAGAGTGCCATCTGTATCCAGATAAGGAGCTGTGCAGTTTGAACAAAGTTCAAGGACTATTCCCTTTAATTTAGATGAAAACAGATATCTCATTGTCTGATCTTATTACCTCTTAGACTTCTTGTCTCTTCTTTACGGATATGATTTCTCTCTCATCACATCCAATATGGATCAAGGTACAACATGGAAACAAAGTAAAGACTGACAGATTGCTTTCTGTGGGGGGCAGGGAGGGAAGTAAGATTAGGGGAAATGTGTAAAACTCAAATAATATCTTTAATAAAAATAAATTTATAAAAAAAGCATTCTGAACAAAATTGAATAAGGATAGAAAACAATGTACCTTTTTTTCTGAAGTACATGGCACCTACACAAAAAAATGACCTTGTATTATGTCATAAAAATCTCATAATCAAATGCTTAAAGGTAGAAATACTGTGTGCCTACTTTTTAGACAATGATGCAATAAAGTTCACATGCACTAATTTTTCAGTGAGAGATACACTTAAAACTGGAAACTAGATCTAATTTTAAAAAGTTAGTGGATCCAGGGCTGGTGCTCCATCCATTGTGCCACCTGGCCATACCTACAATTATTTCTATTATTTTTTTTATTTTAATTTTTTCTCTCCCCTTTACTTTGTCACTCAAGAGAGTCTATATTTATGGGGAGAGGGGGTATTCCATTTATTCTTAAACATGAATATTTTATTAATGTATAAAAAACATTATTTGTACAAAATGATAATAAATATTAAATAATTTTTTTAATTAAAAAATGAGTGGATCAAGAAACAAATCATAGAAGTAATGATTTTATCCAAGACATTGACAATAACAAGACAAATAAAAAACTTATGGAATGTAGTTAAAGAAGTTATTACTTTTTTTAAGTTTTTTTTTTTTGCAAGGCAAACGGGATTAAGTGGCTTGCCCAAGGCTACACAGCTAGGTAATTATTAAGTGTCTGAGACAGGATTTGAACCCAGGTACTCCTGACTCAAAGGCCAGTGCTTTATCCACTATGCCACCTAGCTACCCTGAAGTGCCATATCTTGAAATACATCAATGAACTGAGCATGCAACTAAAAATGTTAGAGAAATAACAAGATAAACATCCCCAATTAAATATCCAATTCCAAATTATTAAAATAAAAGGTGAAAATAATAAAATTGAAGGCAAGAAAACTATTGAAGTCATAAACAAAACCAAGAATTGGTTTCATGAGAACAACAATAAAATAGATACATTTTTGGTTAATTTGATTTTTTAAAAAAATAGGGAGGACCATCAAATTAATTTTATCAAAAAGGCAAAAAAAGTGAATTCACCAAAATGAGAAGGAAATTAAAGCAATTATTTAGAACTATTTTGCCGACTGTATGCCAAGAAATTTGATAATCTAAATGAAATGAATGATGGTCATTCAGAAAAATATAAATTGCCCAGGTTAAAAAAAAGGAAATGAAATACTTATATAACTATTTCAGGAAAAGAATTTCGATAAGCCATCAATGAACTCCCTAAGAAAAAAATCTCCAGGTCAGACAAATTCACAAGTAAATTCTACCAAATTTTGATTGAATAATTAATTCCAATTCTATATAAAGTATTTGATAAAAAAAGAGGTGAAGAAAGAGGTCTGCCAAATTCCTTCTATGACACCAATATGGTGCTCACACCTAAACCAGGAAGAGTCAGATCAGTGAAAGAAAATTATAGACCAATTTCCCTAATGAATATGAATGTAAAAATTTTAAATACATTATTAGCAAAATGATTACAGGAAGTTATCATTAGGATAAAACAATAAGATCAAATAGAATTATACCAGGAATGCAGGGTTGGTTCAATATAAGGAAAACTATCAGCATAATTGATATTATAAGTAACAAACCTCACAACAACTATATAATATCTCAATAGGTGCTGAAAAAGCTTATGACAAAATGCACATCCATTCATATTAAAAACACTAGAGAACATAGAAATAAAATGAAAGTTTCTTAAAATAGTAAGCAGTAGCTACTTAGAACAATCAATAAGCATTATATGTAAAGGGGATAAGCCAGAAACATTCTGTAAAAGATCAGGATTGAAACAGATGTTCATTATCACAACTATTATTCAATCTTGTATTAGAAATATTACCTTTAGCAATAAGAGAAGAAAAAGATATTAAGGAATCAGAATCTGTAATGAAGAAACAAAACTCTAACTCTGCAGATTATATGATGGTATACTGAGAGAACCCTAAAAAATAAGCTTAAAAAGCTACTCTTAATAATTAGCTATTTTAGCAAAGTTGAAGCATGTAAAATAAAGCCACATAAATCTAAAGTATATTGGTAACAAGATACAGCAACAAAAAATAGAAAGAGAAATCCCATTTTATATAACCCCAGACAGCACAAAATACTTGGGAGCCTATCTGCCAAGGCAGACTCAGAAATATTATGAAAACAACTATAAACAAATAATTGGTTAAAATGACAATTCTATCTAAATTAAAATATTTATCCAGTGCCTTACCAAATGAATTTCCAAAAAATATTTTAGTAGGCTAGAAAAAATAGTAACTTGGGGCAGCTAGATGGCACAGTGGATAGAGCACTGACCCTGGAATCAGGAAGATATGAGTTAAATACAGTCTCAGACACTTAATAATTACCTAGCTGTGTGACCTTGGGCAAGTCACTCAACCATTGTCTTGCCAAAAAAATAGTAACAATTCTTATAGAGAAACAAAAGGTCAAGAATATCAAGGAAATTAATGAAAAAGAAATGCAAGGGAAGGCAACCTAGTCATACCAGATCTGGAATTATATTATAAAACATCTCTTCAAAATTGTTTGACACTAACTGGGAAATAGAGTGGTGGATCAGTGGAACAGATTAAGTACAAAAGAGATAGCACTAAATGACTATTAATCTATTGTTTGATAAAACCAAAAATTCCAGCTTCTGGGATAAAAACTGCTAGAAAAACTTCAAGATAGTATGGCAGAAATAAGGTATAGAACATATCACAGGCTATACCAAGAAAAGGTCAAAATGGGTTCAGGATTTAGACATAAAAGGAAATATTATTTGCCAATTAGGAGAACAAGGAATAGTTTATTAGATATATGGAAAGGGAATCTGTGTATCACCAAAGAAGAGATAGAGAATATTATAAAAAAAACTGGATAATTTTGATTACATTAAATTAAAAAAGGTTTGCACAAACAAAACCACTGTAACCAAGATTAAAAGGAATGTAGTAAGCAGGGAAGCAATTTTAACAACTAGTGTTTCTGGCAAAGGATTCAAATTTATAAAAAAGAAAACAAAAGATAACAAAACAAAAAGCAAACAAGTTATTTTCCAATTGATAATAGATGTAAGAATATATAAAGACAATTCTCTGAGGAATAAACCAAAGCTATCTACAATCATATGAAAAAAATTGCTGTAAACCTTTATTAATTAGAAAAATTAAAATTAAAACATGTCTGAGGTATCACCTTACACCTCTCAGATTGGTCAAAATGACTAAAAAGGAAAATTATCAGTGTTGGAGGTTATGTGGAAAAACTACAGCACTAAAGCCATGTTGGCAGAGTTGTAAACTGATCCAACCTTTCTTGAGAGCAATTTAGAATTATGTCCAAAATGCAATAAAAATGTACATACTTTTTGATCCAGCATTGCTACTACTGAATCTGTATCCTGATGAGATCAGGAAAAAGGGTAAAAATCACAGATGTAAAAAAATTTTCATAACAACTCTTTTTTTTTAGTGTCAAAGAATTGAAAATTGAGGGGATGCCCTTCAATTAGGGAATGACTGAACAAATTTTGGTACATATATGTGATGGACCACTATTGTTTTATAAGAAATTGTGAGGGAAAGTGCTTCAGAAAAGTCGGGAAATAGTTGCATGAATTGTTACTGAGTGAAATGAGGAGAACCAGAAGAGCATTATACATACTAAGAACAACACGAGGTGATAATCAATGATAAAGTTATTCATTTCAACAGTACAATAATCAAACTTTTAAAAGAATTGTGATGGAAAATGTCACCTGTATCCAGAGAAGGAACTGTAGGGTTTAAAGGAAGACTTATGTTCATTTTTTTTTCTCTCTAATGTTTTCTTTCTTTTGTTTGGATCTGATTCTTCTCTTACAATGTGATCAATTTGCATCTGTTTATCATGGTAATAAATATAGAATTTATATCAGATAGCTTTTGGTCAGGGAGAGGAGGGAAGGAAAAGAGGGAGAAAAATGTAAATCTCAAAAGTTTGCAAAAAATGACTGGTAAAAACAATCGTTGCATGTAGTTGTAAAAACAAATAAATATGACCTAGGTGACCCATCTTCAGAGGTATCATTTGAATTGAGATTCTCTGTGTCCAGAGTCCAAGAAGCTGAACCTATCAAAGGGCCTTAATTAAAGAATGTTAAATGAATCCTTTTAACTGTATAGCATTGTCTTGTATATTTATTTATTATTTGTATATCCCTTTAGAAAGACCAATGATGTCTTAGAAGTCCTACTCATTCTTTTTTTTTTTAAGGTTGTTTTGTTTTGTTTTGTTTTGTTTTGCAAGGCAATGGGGTTAAGTGGCTTGCCCAAGACCACACAAAATGGGTAATTATTAAGTGTCTGAGATCAGATTTGAACTCAGGGATTTCTGACTACAGGGCCTGTGCTCTATCCACTGCTCCACCTAGCTGCCCCAACACTCACTCTTAAATCCTTTTGTTTAATGTGTATATTGCTCAAACAATTCACTTATAAAAGTGGACATGTGTATTCAAAGAATTGTGAAGCATTATGTATAGCTTTTAGTGTATGTGTATAGAAAGAGTTGTAGAGAATTATACATACTTGTTTGTGTGTTTGTGTGTGTGTATGTGTGTGTGTGTGTGTGTGTGTGTGTGTGTTTTATGACAGGGGATCAATTTCCAGTTTTATAATGCAATAGCTGTGGGATGGTGCACAAGTAGTTTTTCTACTCTGTACCTCTATTTCCTTATCTGTAAAATGAGATTACTGAACTAGATAACCTGTGATTTCCCTTCCAGATCTAAGTTGACCATCATCTGTATTATTGTCACAGAAGAATCATTATCTCTTTTAGTTAAAAGAATTTCCATAGTTGATCTTTGTTGTTGGAAATGACAGAACCTTCAGTCATAGTGAAAATGTACATAAAATGGAAGTTTTCTATCACCAATACTCTGAATGTATAATAATAGTCTCCAAATTGCACAGATTTTTCATAGGCCTTTAATTAATATTTGTGTAAATAAATTAATTTATCATCTACTTAGTAATTACTACATGAAAAACCCTGTTCAGTTGCTTTCCAGTCATGTCTGAAGCTTCATGACCCCATTAAGTTTTCTTGGCAAAGATAATAGTGGAGCTTACCATTTTCATCTCCATTTTATTTTATTGGTGAGTAAACTGACCAGACAAGGTTAAGTGTCTCATCCAGGTTGCACAATTGGATTTGAACACAGGAAAATGAGTCTTTCTGATTTCAGGTGCCATGCTCTATCTGCCTTTCTACTCTAAGAATTGTAAAGTATTAGAAAATGACAACTATCTTTACCATTGATGAAAATATATATATATGATTTAATGTTTCTCTGAACAAAACCCATTCAGCATCTGATGAGAAGTCTACTTAGGTGGCACAGGAAAGTGAGCAACTGACCTAGGTTTAGAAACAATTGAGTTCAAATATGACGTCATGCACTTACCTTATATGTGACTCTGGACAAGCTATTTAAACTGTTTTCCTCAGTTTCCTTATCTATAAAATGAGTGTAATAGCAATACCTGTCTTTAAGGGTTACTATAGGATCCAATGCGATAATAATTGTAAAATGTTTAGCATGTCTCCTATCAAGAACTAACTACTATATAAATGTATTATTATTATTATTATTGTTATTTCTTATTAACTAGATTCAACCAAAAAACATTCGTGTCATGGATAGAACCATAATTTGAAACTAACAGTATCTTTGTGACCTCAGGATCCTTTTAAAGTCCAATGTCAGTCTTTAAGACATAAGAATGACTGCTTTGGTACAATGAGCCATTGGTGCAGAAAGTTCTCAATGGAGACAGATACACACACAAACACACAAATATATTCTAGATACATAAATATATTAATTCCAAGTTAAAAATCATTTGTGAATAATTTAAAATACTAGGTTTTATAAATCATTGGGCTTTACAGTTTTGCCTTAATTCTATTACTGAGGGTATTTAAGATTTAATATCATATAAATCAGCTGTCTATACTTAAGTAAAATTCCTAGATTTTTGGAGAACAGAATTTTCCCTTGGACTCCATTTTTTCCACTTAAAGGTTTTGGCTAATTGTTTCAACTATCTGAGAGTCTTTGTTTTTTTGTCTATGGAAAGAGATGTTAGACTTGACAGACTCTGAGAACCCTTTAAAACCTAGTCTTCATTATATGACTTGAAAAGTTACAGAAAGTGGACCTATGAATTCATTGCATTAGCAAAGTTTCATATTACAACTCCCTCTCCTAATGAAGGTCAGTAGTTAGTTGTTAGAGTACTGAAAGGACATATCTAGGATCATACCTAGTACAAGTCAGAAGTGAAACTAAAAAACTATTAAAGTCTTTTCTAGTTCAAAGTCTATAATCCTATGAGCATAAATACAGATAAGTGTTTTCATGGTACTGATTCGGGATCTATGCATCAAAAAAGCAATCCAGTTCTAAATATAAAGTTCCCATAGTGAGACTGTATAATTGCCAAACTCTCCCAGCAGATAAAAATTTAAATAAATGTATGTTAAACAATATTCTAAGAGTTGGGACTTCTAAGGCTGGAAATTTATCTCTTACTCACCACAACCTTTTCTTTCCACTCTAAGTCAATTCAATATATGCAGAGGAAAGGTATATATCCCTGGGGTTCTTTCATCATGTTCTAGAAGGAAAAAAAACTACTAAAGCGGCAGTAAACTATTTTAGCAAGTCTCTGTCAGTGCTACCTAACCTCTGAGGAGGTGGCCTTTGAAATTGTTAGGAAATCCTGGGGGTTTACACTGCAGGTCCAATCATGCTATGTGAATTGAATTCAAAAATCCTTCCCTCCCCCAGAATATTACACAGTATTTTGCATCCAGGTTTTAAGAAATGGCACAACAGGAAATATTTTGAGCCATAAGCCTAACTCAGATATTTCCCTATCTCCCTTACCCCTCTCTAAACAAAATTAAAACAATGCAAAAGCCTGCTTAGGCACTAGGGCCATTTCTTCATAGATTTTATTCTAAATTATGCTACCCAAGTTTGCCTATGCAAACATAAGCTTTAAACATTTCTTTTGTTTGATAAACTTCAGGAGGAAATAATCCCTTTCTTCTCTTCAGCCTATTTGCATGGTTTGTTCAAAAGACCATATAAAGGCAAGTATGGGGAATTTTTTTTTGAAAGGAATAATTTGCATTTCACGTTTCCAGACCAGTTGCCTTCTTTATTGAGGCTGAGTGCTTTTTTTTTTTCTTTATTTTCTTTCTTTCTTTTTTATTCATTGACTTCCCCCAGGGATACACGGCATATTGAATTGAGGAAGAATTTTGACCTTTTATAGGCTGAGATACTAGATTACAGAGGCCAAGTTTCACATCAAAGTCAACTGGAGAGTAATAAAGTTTCAATTTGGAGCTCTGATAAACCCTGAAGTGAGGGACAACAAAATGATTTTGTCTAAATGAAGAAAGGTTCAGGAAATAAAAGAAACAAAGTCAAGATGATTTCTGAGAAGTTATTACAGGAGGTCTTTGACCTTGCTATGAAATATATATATATATATATATATATAATTGTATGAAATCTATTTCAGTAGACTCTTAACTATCACCATTTCACCATTTAGTTTTACCACTGTTTTATTGGGTTTTGTGATAACAGAAATTAATTGTTTACCTCTCTGTTTGTCTCATTCATCTCAAAATACAGGCCTCTGAGACCAGTTAAAACAGAATATTAGAGATGGCAAGATCTTAGATATTATTTGTTCTTGAGGTTCTTAGGTTTTTGGTGTCATAGACCTTCCTGGTGATGTGGTGAAGACTATTGACTTCTAAGAAGAATATTTTAATTATTTTTTAAAATTTCTTTCCCAGGGCAGCTAGGTGGCACAGTAGATAGAGCACTGGCCCTGGCATCAGGAGTACCTGAGTTCAAATCTTGCCTCAGACACTTAATAATTACATAACTGTGTGGCCTTAGGCAAGCCAATTAACCTCACTGTCTTGCAAAAAAAAAACAAACAACCTTTTTCTTTATTTTTCCAATAACATGTAATAATTTTCAACAATCATCTTTTGGTTACATTTTTCTCACTCCCTCCTTGTCCTCTTTCTCTCCCCTCAGAGAAAGCAATGTAATAAAGGCACAATTTTCTTCTTAAATACATAAAGTGAATTACTTTGGATTACAAAGGAAACCAAAAGCTAATGATAATAAAGATGCATTTTTTCCAAGTCCAAGGACATGAATACCATGAGATCTGTCCTTGTCAAAGAAACTTTTTACTCTATATATGAGGAAATTTAAACCTTAGATGAGTTAATTTGATTTTGCTCAGGGTTAAAAATCCAATTGGTGGTAAAATGCAGATTATGCTACAAAAGGAACTGGTAGAAATTGGTAGCTCTGCGGTGGTAACTAATAATAGGACGAATGAAAAGTCCAAATTTCTTTTCCCTTATGAACTAATAAACCTAAATTGGAGGTCTCCATAGGCAAATAACTGTTTGCTAACTAAGTAAATGAGTCAGTCAAATACAGCTTAATATTGCCTTATGGCACATTGTGGAAAATGACAAACATTTAGTCTTTCAAGAAAAGCAACATTATTGTTGCAATCCACCATGAAATACATTTAAATCTGGTGAATGAACCGTAGTGCTTGCTAAGCAATTATAAATTCACAGTAGTGGGTGACTGGAGTTCCAATAGAAATGGGATGTCAGTTAAAATGAGGATCACTAGCTGGTAACTGTCTGTTTGGTTGCCAACAAATTAAACATTTTGAGTTTCATTTTGTTGTCTGTGCTACTGCTTAGAAGTTAGCATTTGTTTTAATACCTACCCTGCCTCTCTCATCTCTGCTCCTATGAAGAAAAAGAGATGTAGCCATCAAAGGAGATGGATTTTATTATTTTTAAAAAAGTTTAAAATAAATTAAAATAAGAGATCAGTCTATCAAGATGAAAAGGCAGTTATGTAGCACAATGGATAGCATGCCCTGCCTAGAGTGAGAAGGACTCATCTTCCCTGAGGACAAATTTGGCTTCAGACACTTAGAGTTGTGTGATCCTAAACAAGTCATTTAATACTGTATGCCTCAGTTTCCTCATTTATAACATGGGGTGGAAAAGTAAACGACAAACCACTCTAGTATCTTTGCCAAGAAAACCCTAAATTGAGTCCCAAAGATTTGGACACAACTGAACACAAATAAATTGAAAAAGAATAATTTATTGTTTATTTCTAAGAGTCCAGTGGTTGAAACTACAGTGAATCAGGAGAACAATTATGAAAGTAACCATGAAATAGGAAAGATTAAAAAGTTATTCAAAATATAAGTGACCAAGTTATAAGTAAAAATTGAGGGGATTACAATAATTGTCCAACCTCTACATACATCTCATTCATCCAAAAATGCCTCTAAAAAAAAAAAGCTTCACTTTAAAAAAAAAAGCTTCAAAAATGCCTCTGATGCCAAATGAAGGTCTTAGATATCATATTTTCTAGAGGTTCCTAGGCTTTTTGTGTCATGGGTTTTCCTGGTAATGTGGTGAATTATATATATCCCTTCTAAGAAGAATGATTTTTAAATAACAAAGGAGAATATATTGGATTACAAAGACTGCACATATCTACTCCAAAAGTAGAAAGAAAAACCATGTTATAATAATAGCTAACGTTTATCTAGTATTTAATGGGTTGTAAAGAACTTTTATTTTAAAGAGAAAGAAAAGGTTATGCCCCCAATATTCAATGTTGTTTTTTATTGAATTAACAATTTCTAGTTCTTTTTTTACTAATTAAGATGATTAATAAGATCCCTTATGCATTGATCATTTTCACCTTTTGAGGCAAATCTTAAGATTCCATTCTTGCCATCTAATTGGGTAGTGAGCTAATTAAAGAACATTACAATGTCTATACCTTTTCCAGGGACAATGATAATAATCACTAACACACATATATTCATTAATTTTTATTTCTTTATATATGTTGTTATAGTTGATATGATTTCTTTATAATTGTTATCATAGTTGATATGATTTGATATCATTATCCCCACCCCTACCCCCATATAACATTATTTTACAAAAATTGCTGTTTTCACTTGTAATTCTTGTTATGACCATTGCCATCATTATGATCTTTATCATCATCATCATTATCATCATCATCAATATCATTATTCAAACTTTCAAAAAACAAATTCTTTGGCTCAGGTCCTAAGTCTTTGATGAAACAATAGCATTCAGAAGCTTATTTTAGCCTTTGTTTGGATATAATTGACTGGAAAATAATTATACTCCCTGTTTCTCTGTCAACTGTTGTTCCATCTTCTCAGTCATGTACAACTTTTCATGACTTCATTTGAAATTTTTTTTGATAAAGATGCTGGAGTGGTTTTGTTATTTCTTTATCTGGATTATTTAAAAGATAAGGAAACTGAGACAAAGCTGTGTGACTTGCCCAGGGTCCTATGGTTAGTAAGTGTCTGAGACAAGATTTGAAATCAGACCCTACTCCCTATCCATTGCACCATCCACTGGCATCTCAGCTTGAATTGATGCCAGAAATCTTCTAAATAAATTCATGATAGCATTTTTATTGGTCAAAATGTGCCTCTTTCTCTAATCACAAAAAAGCAACTCCCTCCCCCCCATCCCTGATCCACTATAAGTTTCCCAGAAATCCTAATTGCATAACTAAAGGTTCACTCTTTTATAAAATAAAATTAGCATTATTCATAGTTCATAATGCTTTCCCCAGAGCTCCTACCTGAAACCCCAAAAAGCCATCTTTGAAATTCTCTTTTCTTCTTATCTTACCTCCTTTTTTTTCATCCACTTCAGGTTAATTGAATCTCTTTGTCCTAGACAATGCCATAGACAGGTTCCTATTTCCAAGATAGATCCTCAGCTATATAACATGTACAAATTCAGTCCTTTCCAATCCCTCCTTTTTATGCCTTAAACAAAACGCTCCATCTCCTTATTCAAGGCACTCTCCTAGACTAATTCCCATGAAGAAAATGTTTTCCCTTCTCATATTTGTCACCTGCCTTCCTTGAATGCTTCAAGCCCAGCTAAGTTTTTTCCTTTTATCTCACCCTTTCCACATCCCCCTTAATGCTAGCGTCTTCCCTTTGCTGATCATCTACAATTTATCTTGTCTATAGTTTACTTGTATATGTTTTCATGTATCTTCCTCATTCAAATATGAGTACCTGGAGAACTGGGAATATCTATGACCATTCTGTGGGTGTGCCTAGTATAGCACAGTGCCTGTTGGATTATAAGTATTTAATAAATACTTAGTAAATGACTGTTTGGATAGCAATAACACAGAACCCAAAATAATAAGATTTTTTTAAATTCAAAAAGTAATAAAGAGACATATTTTGGAGGATCAGGAAGAAGAGGAAGGTGGGGGAAGAAAAGTTTGCATAAAGACCTTTAAATTATATTATATGTAAGAGTTTAATCTTTTTTTTTTTATAAGATCAGTTCTATTCATGACTTTCCTATCTGGTGATGACTGTGGACATAGAGAATTCTGATAGATGCATGTAAAGCATGTGGTGGATGTGTCTGACTATAGCTAATATACCAACAACCCACTTGTAGTCTTAGTTTCTACCTTTGGGTTGCATTAGATTTGGAGATAAACATTTTGTTCTTCTTTTCTTCTTGTTCTATCACAGTTGCTTTAGTGACACTTTGGTGCAGAAAGAAGTAGACCTAATGACTTGTTTAGCTATAGTAACCTGTACCACACTGTAGTCCCACTACCATAGGCAGGCCCTCTACAATCCTCTTCTTGACCCACTTTGTGTAATTGCCTCACTGGTTTAGGAAGTATTTTTGCTTAGTGAAACACAGTTTCTGCCTAGATTAAGCAGACTGCCTATATTTTAGGGAGAGTCAAGATGATTTTAGTTAAGTGAGATAGTTTGGTAGGGTGCCAAAGAGTATAATATTTACTATCAGCAAAACTGGGTTCAAATCCCACCTCTTTTACCTAATACACATAAGACCTCAGTGAAGTCATTTGGCTTTTCTAAATTGTTTTCTGTACTCATGAAATGAAATGTTTGGACCAAATGACTTTTAAAATTTACTCTAGCTCTAAATCTGCAGTTATTTCATTAAAAGGAGCTATATGTCTGTATATATTTTAATATTTTAAAGTTAAGTTTTAAATCAAAAATATCATTATTAGTTTTATAAGTAAAAATAATGTCATTTATGGCTAAGTATTCAATAATGTGTACCCATAAAATAAAATTTCTTGTTTCTAAATCATAATGAAATACAATGGCTAGACCTAAATCTGGAACCATTTGATAATTTCCAGCAGCTTTCTTCCACTCTCTAAAGAGTACATTTCAGTTCGTATTAATTATTTTCTTAAATTAAATTTTATTAAACATTTAAAAGAATGATCAATCGCATTTCTTAACATTCATTTAACTGCCTGTGGTTTGTAACATTAAGCTACAGGATAATATAAAGTTAGAAAGGAATCATTCTTAAAGGAGAAATTCAGAAACTTGTCCAAGCAGCTTTTGATGTTTATCTCAGATTCATGCAAACTGACCTTAATAATAGCCCTTCCATATTCATTTAACAGGAACAGAAAGTATTAATGAAGGGATTTTTGGTTTGTTTTTAAAATGAGAAATCAGAGAATTCTCCAACAAGGCAACTGTTTCACAAAATATTTTAACGGTTTGCACCACTCCCCCTCTTCACATACATCTTTAGAAACTCATAGCTCCTGTCTAAGTTTTTCATTCTCACCCTCTTAAAAAAAAGGTCTTCCTGGATTTTCTCACATGTTTATACCTCCCTTTCCAAATGCCATGGTTTGGGTTTGTTTGTTTGTTTGTTGTTTGTTTGCTTGCTTATATCTATATTTATCTGTAAACACATTTCTTATACAGTAGAATAGAAATATTAAAAGGTCATGGACTGTTTCACATTTACATACTTATCTACAATGGCAAATAGTAGGTACTTAATAAATGGATATTGATTGATGACATCTTTGCAAATTAAAATTGAGCAAAGACAGAAAAATTCAGTGTCTTACAAATTTCTTTAGAAACATTTAGAAGGACCAGAATGAAATTTCAAGAATATTAAGGGCAAATTATTATGAACAGAAGCTGATGAATTATAGGAACATATATTTAGACTTAGAAGGAACTTCAAAACCTGTCTAATCCAATTTCCTTAATTTATCAGTACCTATGACCCAAAGAACAGAAGTGACTTCCCCAATATCATTCTAGTGATAACAAGCAATTCTCAGAGTCAAATTCAAGCTTTAAAATTTTGCAAGATATGCTCTATATTGAATATATGCTATTACTAAAATTCTAACTTTTGAAAGCAAGGAAATATTTCAAAAATAATTTTTTTTTTATTTCAGTCTCATGTGAAGTCCAAACATGATTATCTTTAATGGATTTATTTTGAACAATACAAATTCTGAATATGCAGTTCATTTCATCATATTTGAAAAAATAAAACAATATGAGTAGATCAATCATATATTCTGCTGTTACATTTTTCATCATTATGTTAAAGCCATAAAGATAATGGTTTTCTTTTTTATTTCTAGTTGTTAAAAGAACAAGCCCCTTTGTTCCCTCTTGTGTTACTGGTGATGAAAGATCTATTCCCTTTGGATTTGACCAAATTTATTTATTTTATACCCAAAGCTGATAGCATTTCTCAGTACTAAATCATATGAGTTTCAAGATCTTTTTAGGTCTTTAAAATGAACATAAATGCTGTTTTTATTTTCTTTCAAATTTATTGAAGTCATACTTTGATTATCAGCTATATATACAACTTGTTTGATTTGTGGTGCAATGATCACTTTTGCTGACCACTAGGAAACAATTAAAAACTTTATTCATGTTTGCATGAAGAGACCATGTACATTTGCAATGAATAACTTCCTTCATTTCTTTTCTTTTACTCAAGGTCCTTCTTTCATCTTCCTTGGAGGGATTATTGAAGCCTACTTCTTCTACTACTTCTATTTCAAGCACTTCCTATTCCTGTTCCACCACCTTGCCCTTTCATTTTTTCTTCCCAAGAACATAGAGGAGACAAAAAGCATTAGGTGAATGATTGGTGGTATGAGAGAGAATTCTTTAAAATATCTGTATGATTATAGATTTTTAATATATACCATGATCAGAAAATGGAAAGCAGGGATCCAATGACATAAATATGAGCAAGTTAGCAGTGAAATAATGCTGAAGTTGATGTCAGAAAGACATGGATTCAAATCCCTGCTTAAACATTTACTAGCTATGTAATCCTGGGCAACTCACTTAACTTCTCTGAGACTCAGTTTCCTCATCTTTGAAATAAGTGGATCATACTCAATGACTTTTAATGTCCCTTCCACATCTGAAACTATGATGCTATGACCTAAAGACTAAATGCAGCATTTCTCAACATGCACAGCTGTTGGATAATGAATGACTATTGGGCTTACATCAAAACACAATCCAGCAAAACTTTTAAAATTATGAACATTATTTCTTGATGATTAATTGCAGATGATAGTGAACTGAATTGCAGGATGAGATCATTAATCAATTCAGTAGAATATCTGTCAGACATTAGTTTAGAATTGTCCATTTCCTCCTCATATCTGTAAAGTCGCAGTTAGTAGATGACTATTGATAAAATGTCATCATGAAAAAACATCTGCAAGTGAAGTTTACCCACATGGATATAAAAGGTTTGATTCAGGCTGTCAGAAGAGAATAAATCACCTACTATTCAGAGGAATATTAACTCTTTCAGAGCTATATAAGAGATTAGTGAATTCATGTGAGGTCATAAACCTTAAGTGAACCAAGCTTTAACTATACTAGCAATAAATTTAATTTATCAGTCTATTTAACTAATCTATTTGGCTACCTGTCTACCTATCTTCTTACACACACACACACACAAACACCCACATGTACATATATGTAATATACACAGATACATCCTTATGTGTATATGTGTATGCTTGTATGTATGCATTTATGAATTATGTATGTATATGAGGCTCATATATTTAATTGCAAAAGCTTTCACACATAAACACATACACACAAAACACACCTATATTTATGATTACATCCATGCATGAACACATATATATATATGAAGAGAGAGAGTTGTGGAGCTCATGATTAAATATATATATGTGCATATTATATTATTATGTTTATATAGTTATCTGTTGTCATTTTTAATCATGTCCAATTCTTTGTGACACTATTTGGGGTTTTATTCACAGATGCTGAAGGGGTTTGCTATTTCCTTCTCCAGCTCAATTTACAGATTAGGAAACTGAATAAAACAGCGCTAAGTGACTTAGCCAAGGTCAACTAATAAGTGTCAGAGGTCAAATTTGAACTCAGAAAGTTGACTTCAAACCTAGCACACTATCCACTGAACAACCTAACTACCTAAGTTCATATATACATGCATACAATAAGCACTTATAGATACAAATGATATACATATAGTTGATATAGATGATATAGATGATTAGATAGAGATAGAGAGAGAGAGATAAAGATAGAGATAGAGATAGATAGAGATAGGGATATGATATGGATATGGATAGAGATAGATATAGATGTAGATATAGATATAGATATAGATATAGATATAGAGATAGAGATAGAGATAGAGATAGAGATAGATATGGATATGGATATAGAGATAGATATGGATATAGAGATAGATATGGATATAGATATAGATAAAGTATAGAGATATATAGATAAGTTATAGACATAGATATATGTATTGGGTAGGCATGTATGTAACTTCTTAGAGAGAGGGTTTTTTTTAAAATGATCCAATATAAAAGAGTAAGGTTAGGGTATTCTACTTCTTGTTGTTTTTCTGGGCTTCTGGAAGCCCTCATGATGTAATCCTCACAGACCCTAAATAAGTTTGCACCTAAGCAAATGAAAAGGTCATCTCTTGTCCATCAGGTAAGTTTTCAACCACCTTGTTGCATAGGCAACACTCCCTTGCGAGAAAGGTGACTATAAATGCTCTAGGAATCTGCTGTACTTTGCTGATATATCCTTGTCTTCTAATAAATCCCTTTCCCAAAATTGTAGAACACATTACTATGTGCATCTATGAATGCATTATATTAATGTCTGTCCTTCATTTTTGAAGAAGACCATAACATCAGGGTGATGCCCTGACAAGCACATGAATTGTATTCTGCATTAGGATCCTGGAAACCGCTTCCCAAACCTATAAGTTTATCCCAACTTTCTCTTCTACTCTTAAATTGTAGGTCTTACCATAATACTTTCCCATACAATGAGTTCTAGTGATCCTATTCCATCTGTGATCATATAAAAAGCTCCTCAACTTGACTTTTAAGGAAATTCATAACCTGGCCGCTTCTTACTTTTCTAGTATTCATATGCATTACTTTGCTCCAGAAATTTTGTATTATTTATCATTCCTCACACAACTCCTAACTATGTTTTTTCAGTGCTTGACCTCCATGCTTGAATTATATCCCTTTTCACCTCTACCTCTTCCTTACTGGCTTGTCAGCTGTTACTGCCTTCCCTCCTCCAAATATTACTTTCCATTTTCTTTCAATGAAGATTTATTCACACACACATGGGCACACACACACACACACACACACACACACACACATACACACTGTTTTGTAATAAAAAGTGTGGGGAGCAGAGCCAAGATGGCAGCAGGAGAAGAGCCTCTTTTAGGTGCTCTCTCCAAAATATTTCAAAATTTAAAATTATGATGCTAACTAAATTTTGGAGAGACAAAACCCACAGAAAAATTCAGTGAGGCAATTCTCCAGCCCAAAATAACCTGGAAAATAGTGCCGGCTCCCTGCAGCAGAAGCAGTTTCCTTACTTGCACCCCAGACAGCAAGCACCAAAAACAACTTAGAAAATTCACAGGGAGACCTCTGCCAGAGTGAATGCAAAGCCCAGGCACTCATCTAACGAAATAGAAGCAGGCCAGAGGAATCGCCCAGTGGGAGCCTCCAGGCAACCTGAGTGCTCAGCCCACCGAAGGTAAGGGAGTGGCGAGACCTCATTTTTAAAGAATTTATACATGAAAATTGCCCTGATATCCTAGAAGCAGAGGTTAAAATAGAAATTGAGATATTCCACCAATCTCTCCCTGAGAGAGATCCAAAAAAAAAAAAGAAAGAAAAACCCAACCCCCAGGAATATTATAGCCATGTTCCAGAACTCTCAAGTCAAAAAAAATATTAAAAGCAGCCAGAAGGACACAATCCAAATATTGTGAAGCTGCAGTCAGTATTACCAGGACTTAGCAGCATCTACATTAAGGACTCGTAGGGCTCAGAATATAATATAAGGCAAAAGAGCCTGGAATGCAATGGAGAATAAATTACCCAGTAAAACTGAATATCCTCTTTTAGGGGAAAAGATGGACTTTCAATGAAACAGGAATTTCAAATGTTCCTGTTGGAATGGCCAGAGCTGAATGGAAGGTTTGATCTTCAAGAACTCCGGTGAAGCATAAAGAGTGGAGGAGAAGGGTAAATTGTGAAGGACTTAATGATGATGAATCACATGTATTCCTGCATGTAAAGATGATACTGATAATAATCATATGAACCTTCTGTTTTAATAGAACAGGTAGAAGGAGCTTTTATAGATGAAGCACAGGAGAGAGCTGAATTTGAAGAAATGATATATTGTAAAAATGGAGTCAATGGTTGAAAGGGAAATATAATGGGAGTAAGAGAAAGGAGAGACAGAAATGGCTAAGATATTTCATAAAAAAAGATATTTCATGTAGGTTTTTCAATGATATGGAAGGAGGGAATTTGAAGGGGAATGAGGGAGCCTTCATTCTCATCAGATATAGCTCAGAGGGGAAACAATATATATATTCAACAGTATATATACATCTAGAGGAAAAAGGAGAGAAGGGGGGCAGGGGAGGGGAGGGGGGATGTGGGTGATAGAGGAGAGGGTAGATCATAAGAGAGGATAGTCATATATAATACATTTTCTTTTTCATTTTTTGCAAAGCGGTGGGATTGCATGACCTGTTGAGGACCACGGGGCTGAGTAGTTGCCAGATCTCTGGGGTCAAATGTAGGTTTTGGGGCCTCTTGGCCCCAGGACTGGTGCTCTGTCTGGTGCACCACTCGGCTGCCCCACAGCATATTTTTGAAGAGGGACAGAGTGAAAGGAGACAGAAAATATAATAGATGGTAGAGGGGAGGAATGGATGGAGGTAATTACAATCAGGAACAGCAACTGTGGAAAAATGTAGAAGTAACCACTATGATGGACTTATGATAAAGAAAGTGATCCTCCGGAGACAGAGTTGATGGTACCAGAACACAGACTGAAACACATTTTTTCTTCTTTGTTTTACCTTATTTTTCATGAGGTTTTATAATTTGGTGGGGGAGGGGTTATTATGTTTACTCTTAAGCAGAAATATTTTAGTATTGTGTAAATAAAGGGTAAAAAAGCAAATAAATGCTAATCTGCAAAAAAATTGTCCCAAATATCACTTCTTCTTGCATTTCTGTTTGTTAATTACATTTATTAATAATTTTTTATTTTTTAAGGATCTAGATTTATTTTATATTATTAAAATAATTTTTATATGAGCAAACATAAACCCCCTCCCCCCAAGAAGGTTAGAAGGTTCAAAAATAGTAAGAGAGAAAAAAAATGTACTTCAGTGTGTGTTCAAATTCCAATGGCTCTGTCTCTGGGGTGAGCTGCTTTCTTTATCATAAATCCACCAGTCTTTCCCACAGTTACTATTATTAGCTGTATTTCCCTCCACTCTATTCCTCTCCACTCTCATTTATTCTGTTCTCTCTCTCTCTCCTTTCTGATGAAAGGCCCTGTCCAAAAGTGTGTTGCATCTTAGTACCCTCTCGCTCAATCTTCCCTCTCTTCTATCACCTATTTCCCCTTCCCTCCCCCCTCCCCTTATCCCATCCCTTTCTTCTCATTTTTCTCTAGGGTAAGATAGATTTATATACCCTATTAAGTGTGTATGTTATTTCTGCTCTGAACCATTTCTGATTAGAATGAAGGCTCACTCATTCCCCCTTTCCACTCCACTGAAAAAGCTTTTTCTTGACTCTTATGTGAAATTTATTAGCTTCTACTTTATCTCCTTTCCCTTCCTCCCAGTATATTCCTTTATCACGCATTGACTCCATCTTTATACTATATTATACCATTATATTCTGCTCCTTCCTATGTCCTGCCGATATATTCTCCTTACAGCTCTTATAAATGAGAAAGATCATATGAGTTAGCAATATCTTCTTCCCATGCAGGAATGCAAACAGTTCAATATCATTAAGTTCCTAATATTTAGTCCTTGTCATCCAACCCCTTTATGGTGCACCAGAGTCCTGTATTTGGAGATCAAACATTCTATTCAGCTCTACTTCTTTTCAATAGGAAAGTCTGAAAGTCCCCTGTTTCATTGAAAGTCCATCTTTTCCCCTGAAAGAGGATGTACAGTTTTTCCAGGTTTAGTTGATTCTCAGTTGTAAACCAAGATCTTTTGCCTTCTGAATATCATATTCTAATCCCTATGAACCCTTAACGTAGATGCTGACAGATCCCGTGTAATGCTGAATAGAGTTGAATTGTTTGTTTCTGGCAGCTTTTAGAATTTTCTCTTTGATGTAAGAGTTTTGGAATTTGGCTATAATATTCCTGAAAGTTTTTCTTTTATGATCTTATTCAGGAGGTGACCAGTGAATTCCCTCAATTTCTATTTTATCCTCTGCTTCTTGTATCTCAGGGCAATTTTGCTTTATTATTTCTTGAAAAATGAAGTCTAGGCTCTTTTCCTGGTTGTGGCTTTCAGGTAGCCTAATGCTTTTTAAATTATTTCTTCTGGATCTGTTTTCAACTTTGGTTGTTTTCCAATGAGATGATTCATGTTTTCTTCTATTTTTTGGCTTTTTTGGAAGAGTTTTATTAGGCCCTAAACCTACGTTTCTTGCAAAGTCATCAGCTTCCTTTAGTTCCATTCTGCATTTGAAGGAATTATTTTCTTCAAAGAGCTTTTTCATCTCCTTTTCCAGCTGGCCAATTTTTAAGGAATTCTTCTCCTTATTTGCCTTTTTCTCTTGCTTTTTTCCATTAGGGATAAACTGTTAAAAACATATTATTTTCCTCAGTATTTTTTTTGTATTTCTTTCACCAAATAGTTTATTTGGTTTTAATGATTTTTCTGCATCACTATCATTTCTCCTCCCAATTTTTTCTGCCACCTCCCTTAATTGCTTTTCAAAGTCTTTTTTGAGCTCATTCATAGTCTGAGCCCATTTGCTATTTCTCTTTGGAGTTTTTGGATATGGAAGCTTCAATTTTGAAGTCATCTGAGTATATGTTTTTGATCTTCCATGGGACTAAAGTAATTTTCTATGGTCAGATTATTCGTTTTCTGTTGCTTACTTATTTCCTCTGCCCAAGACTAATTTACAGCACTTCCAAGGCTTTGAGGTATTTTTTTTGGAACACTACCCTGGGACCATTATTCCTCCAAGGTCTTATGCTGTCTTGCCTGTGCTTTATTATATAGATAACCACAACACTTCCCTGGAGCTGTAAGGAGGAGCCCTGCTTGGCTATCTTAGTATGGAAGCCCAAACTGCAACCTAGATCTGAGTGTGGGCAAACAGCAGAGTCCTTCCCCCCCAGAGAGAGCAGAGAAATTTCTGTAGTCTCCCCTGACCTGCTTAGCATCTGTAGGCTGTGTTCTAGAGGTGCAGGCTGGTTTCCCCTGACTTTGCCTGCAGGTTCTTTGACTAGTGCTCCCTCAGTCCATATTCATTGTGGTGTAGCAGAATTCTCTTTCCACCCCTCCAAGCTGTTACTGGTCTGCACTGCGACTGGGTCTTTTTGCAACTCCTGGTCCTGGTGAGAGACACCTTTCCTACTGAACTTCTAAGTTATGTTGGACTGGGAATATGCATCACTCAGTCTTTCTGTGGGTTCTTCCTCTCTAAACCTTTGGCTAGAGTCATAATTTGACTGCTTTTGGCACTTTGGGGGCAAGGAATTACTGGAACATATTGCCTTCATGCTGCCATCTTGACTCGCCCTCCCATTTGTTAATTTCTTATGCAATACCCACAAGATTGAACTCAAGTGAAAATTATGATTATATCATTAGTTATAGCACTCAGTCTAATCTTTTTCTCAATCTATATATTTATATCTAATCTATTTATATCTTTATATCTGATATATCTTCCATTATGTATGCAAAAATGTCATACATACGTGTATATATATAGTTACATCATCTTTATTTCTACAGATACAGATTTTGATAGTGCTGCATCAATATAGCTAATATACTTTGATTTTTATATGTTGTTTCTATCTGAATAATCTATACACTTCTCTTAAGCCTCTTGAACCTAAGCTTCCTCATCTATAAGTTCAAATGATTATATAAGATGACTTTAAATATTCCTTATAGCACGAGATCTATGCTTTTGGTTGTCTCATTTGAATGAAAATTACATGACTGAGCATGGACTCTTAATCAAGGGATTTGGGTCTTGCCACTAAATTTTAGGAAAGAAATTGATTAACTACAAAATATTCAGAGGTGTAATCAAGATGACAATTTCACTAGAAAACATGTAATATATTTCCAAATATGGAATATGCTATTGCTAACCTTTACCTCTTAATACCTTTCAATTTATTCAAGACTCAAGTCATATGTCACATAATTGATGCATTGGATAAAGTATGTTTTATTTGGAATGAAGACAGGATGAATTTAGATCTCACCTCATGTATCACTATTGGGAAGTTAACATAGTAATCTTCCTCATTTGTAAATTGGGAATACTCATAATAACTATATCATACAGATGGTATAATACTAAAATGAGATAGTATATAGAGGATCTTCTGAAAAGATTGAAGCACTATGGAAGTATTATGTTCATTATGATTGCTATTGTTACTCCAGGAAACTTTTTCTGTTCCTCCTAGCTGCTCATGTTTCCCTTCTGATTGGGGGACTAAAGGGTGGAAAGCTAAATTCCTTACAATGCCTTCCTTTATAGAAAGTGTAGATAGGATTTTTCTCATTCTATTCTTTTTTGTTATCTAATTTCAACTTCAAGCTTTCATCTTGTTACCTTCTGGTCTCCCAACTTCCCACTTTACTACCTCCTTTTTTATGTTTTCTCCTTTCATTAGTCTGTGGAATCTTTGAGGGAAGGGACCATGATTTGTTGTTGTTGTTTTGGTTTATTTTTTACTTTTTGTATCACAGTATTACTGGTATTCAGCTTATTTGAATCACCAGTATTTTTGCTCAATTGTTTCAGTCATGTTTGATTCTTCATGAATCAATCTGGGTTTTCCTGGCAAAGATACTAGAGAGGTTTGTCACTTCCTTCTCCAACTCATTTTTCAAATGGGAACATAGAGGTACTGTCTAAGGCCAGGTTTGAACTGTGGAAGGTGAACCTTCCTTACTCAACTCTTGACACTCTATCTATTGGTTCACCTAGCTTCTCTTATCCATTATAGTAAGTGTTCAATAAATGTTTATTGGATTGGATTTGGGACATTGTTTAAGTCTTCTAGACTCTTGCATATAACATCCACACACTGATAGCACAGCTCTGTAGAAAAGTCAAGAAACAGTAGGGCCATTGTCATAAGTGAGGATTTGGTGACACAACAGTAAAGGTGCAATCAATTCATCTTGAGCAATATCTCTTTCTAGACTTCAAGGCATGGCATGTGGCAATTCTATCCTTTGCATTATTATATTTTTAATGTGTTTTCACCTCTAAAATTCTTTAAATAATCAAATAACAATAAAATCAAGTCACCTTTAAACAATATAATTATGAAAATGGAAAGAGGAATCTGAGCTATAAATAGTTGAATATCATTAACAAAGTACAATAAATGAAGTTGAATAAACAAAAAAGAACCTATCAAATTCTGATGCATCAGTCAGAAAACATTCAGACAAAATTTCCAAGTTCAAACCATTTTAGAAGAATTATTTTTTTCTCCTTCCAGTAAAGTCCACTTTTTTCTTATATTGATGTACTTCTAATAGAAAAAAAAGGTTTTTCTAATTTCTTATTTTTTTCGGGAGAAGTAAAGATTTCTCTTGTGATTAATTGATCAAAATTTCAATAGGTTATTCTTGTTACTGGTGAGTGTTCCATTAGAAACTGGAGAAAAACTCAAGACATTCATTAGTTTTCATTTGTAATCCAGGAAAACAATAAAGTAGCTATTGACTTCTTTGGCGGAATATATCATGATTCATTGATCCACAAAGGCAGAGTCAATATTTACCTTGAGTGAGAATATGTCTTGATGTTCAGCAAAATGTAAAATCTAATGCAGCATTTCAAGTCAGAAAATGCTGTCCTGAAATCTATATAATTATTAGGATCATTGTAAGCTTTTTACTATTATGCACAATGGATTACATTATTGAAGATACACCTCACTTATACAGAAATATACAAATATGTTTGCATGAGTGTATGTCTGTATGTCACCAACATTTATTTTTTTCCTCATTTTTAAAGAAAATTTCAGAGCTGTGTTTTTCCTTTATGTGGATAGATGAGTTACTTCTTTATACTACTTTAAAATTTACAAAATATATTTTTATTTTAATAATTTTAAGAGATAGACAACAGGAGTACTTTTAACCCCATTTTAACATTAGGAAGAATGTCTGTTCTAATTCAACAGATAATTAAAGGGAGAACCTAGAGTTTGACCACTAGGTAACATATATATTTTACAAGGAACATAAATCTTCAACAAATCAGGTTCAGATTTGAATAGGAGGAGGAAAATCCTTCTACTTTTGAGAAATTTCAGATTCCTTTAATGATATCAAGCCTATCATGGGTACAAGATCTATGTTTTTTAATATAAAATCTTGATATTGTTTTTCCATGATAGTAAAATGAAAATAAATCATTCTGCAAATAATTTGAAATGAATAGTATGAAGATAATGGATAGTCATATGGTGGGCATGAGTAGGTTGTAACATATAATCAGTAAAGACATTTGATTAGTAAAAGGAGTAAAAAATGTCAACAAATATCTACTAGAAAAAAAGATGGATTTGTCATATAACAAAAGAGAAATATGTTATGTGAATAGTCAAAGAGCCCCACTGTTAATCATACACTGTCAGATAAAAGGGATAAAAATTTGCAGAATACTGGTTGGGTTCCAGGAAACAAATTTATAGGAGAATATGGACAAGTTATAGAATGACTGAAAGGCATGGGCAGTTTGGAATCTGTATAACTAAGTGCAATTTCCCCATCAATAAGTTCCTAGATTCATTTTGAGTGTAACATTCACCCCAATTGTTACTGAAGATCATGGGTTCGGATCTCAAGGGTAGTGGCTATATCTTTTTCTATACTTTTAGAATATGTATATACATTCTGTCTCCACTGCTCTTCTTCAATTAGCAATGATCTAATAGACATAATTAGCTATCAGTAAAGTCATTAACTAATGCAAAAACAAAATAGTATAGTGGTATAGTACAGAGTTCTTCTACTGGAATACTTTCTGAAAATATTCTTCTATCCACAAGACTTCAGTGTGATAACAAGATATCAGACTAAGGGGAAATTAGTAGCCATACTTGGATTTTACTTTTTGATATGTACACTCCCTTTCTGTAATAAAATTAAAGGGTGTAAACTCATTAATTGAGTAAAAATCAATTAGACACAACCCTTCAACTCATAAAGTGGCTAAGCCTCATCATATGTGACTAAATTTGGTGAATAGTTCAAATTATTTTTAAATCAAGTTTCTCCCCTTCACATGAATACTTATGTACACAGAGGAAAAAGTGGAGACTCAGAGAGAGATAATTATTGATCATGGTCACATTATAGCTATTAAAAATATTTATTTTATTTTAACTTTTGAAACAGAAGAAACTTTTACATAACATAGTTTAAATAAAAATGATTGCTATATATCTTTTGAATTCAACTCCATTGCCCCTTTCCATTTTTGACACAAAAAATACATTTCTAAACACATTGTCCCTCCTCCTCTAATATTAATTTAATCCATAATTCAAACTAAGACCTGCTACAAATTCTTTTCTTTGTTATTTTACTTTTATATTTCCACTATCATTCAATTCTTCATCACCTTTTACTAGAACTCTTGAAATTCTCTATTCTTATCTGTTTCTAGTTTTGCCACTTTCCAATGCTATTTATGTACATATAGCAGCTAGAGAAATCTCTCTAAAGCACAAATTTAATCATGCTACCCAATGCTAAAAAAGCAAAAATAAAAAAAAAATTAAGTGATTCCTAATCACCTACTGATTTGAGTGTAAAGTTCATAAACTGGATTTAAATGACTGCAATACTTGACCCTAATTTACCTTTCTAACATTCTCTCTCATAAGCTCTTTTCATGGACCATAAGCCCCAGTTAAACTGAACTACTTGTCATCCATTCCTGACACATCTCCCTTGTCTTTCTGATTTCCATTCTTTCCTTATGATATTCTCTAAAATTAAGAAGCTCACTTCTCTGCCTATCAAATCCTTCCCTATCCTCCAAGACCAAATGTAAATCCTGAATCTTCCAAGGAACTTTCCTTGATCTCCCCAGGAGGACAAAATCTTCATATCTTTTTACCTTCCAATAATGCTTTATAATTTCACATGCTATCTATGTTGTATTTTATCACTTCTAATAAACTTTAAACTCTTTGAGGGTCAATGATAGTTCCTATTCATTGATCTATATTCTAAAAGACTTTATATATTCAGTTATATATATATATATATATATATATATATATATATATATATATATATATATCCAGTTATACCTATAACAATATATCTCTAAACTGCTTTGTCTCCAGTGCAATCTCCTCTTCCCCCAAGTTTAGTTCCCCTTCGGATACTGAAGTAGAGTATATTCTCCATGAAGATAGGTACTGTGCTAATTGCTTGTTTTTGTTGCCATAGTGCTTATCACAGTGTCTGGAAGGGAATAAGCAGTTAATAAATGTTATATCTGCTCTCTATCTATCTATCTATCTATCTATCTATCTATCTATCTCTCTCTCTCTATCTCTCTCTCTCCTCTTTCCCTATCTACTTAACTAACCGAACCCAAAAATGGAATCATAAAATTAGTCCATGGAACAGATTTTTTAAAAACATGATAAATATTGTGAACACTTATTCTTTATGTATACTGAATCTTTTGCTGCTATTTTTACTATCATAATATGTATATTTATCAGATATATTTTATATATTTTTCCTCTTCTCAAGATAACAATCATAAAGTATCATAAAAACAATTATATATGACTGAAATATATATATATATATATACATATATACATATAATCACAAATACATACATACACATATATTTAATTCCGGAAATTTTGTTATGTAAGATACATCAAAATGGGAAAACATGGCTTGCACATTTTTGAGTCCAAGAAAACCTTTTTAACATCAAATTTGCATGAGCTCTCTGGCTAATAAAGGACAATTATTTTCACTAACATCAGCTGCCTCTGAATTTGATTTTGCTTTGGGTGATTAACAATATTCAATGCTTTTACTGAGGTTCATTGAAAACACTAATTTGCAATGTATCTATTATCAGCAAATCACAATTTGAACTAGTCATATTTTGTGGGAAAATCAAATATAAGCTGTAATTTGCTTCAGAATTGCTAATGTCATATAAAATTTAAAATGATCATTGTTATCATATTTAGATCATTATAATTGGGCACCTTAATTTACAATAGACATTTATATAAGAAGCAATGTGTTATAGCATAGAGGGAGTTGTCCTTGGCACCCAACAGAAAAGAATTTAAATTCTGCTTATAACTTACTGTGGGTTCCTGATGACATTTCTTAATCTTTCTATGCTCTAGGGAGGTCTCTAAGACTATAAGTTGTTGAGAAGATGTTTAGTTGCATTGATAAAAGGCATTTTCTCTCCTTGGATCTCTCTATATCAAGGAAATTAAGACTCAGTCCCTATCCCTATCCATTTAAATATCCATGGGCACATTAAAGTGGCTTTCTGTATTGTATTAATTCTCATTTTGATCATGATAATGGTAATGCTATAATTCTAAGTTCTGACATTCTACTGGACAATATAGCATTACATAAAGAAAAAGGTTGCCTATTTCTTTTCCCAAGATATTTTAAATAGATGGGAATTGTTTTACAGCTCAACTAATATATCACTTAACTATCAAATGAGAAAACTCGTGATCCCAAAAGTTTAATAAGTTTGACTAGTGTGTCAGAAGCAATCAGTATATACCTTAAATTTAGATGACTCAATTTTATACTGGGACAATTCCTATATATTTCCCTAAAATACCAACCCAAATATTATTTGCTCAATCAAGATTTGAACTGATATTCTCTATTTCATATTCAGGTTCTTGCCCATTACACTGTAGATATTTTTCACAGAGGGAAAAGTATAGAGCTGAACATGAGAGCACACAAACTTATCTCATCTTACTATGACCATTGGATTCCAATATTTTGAAGTGAAAGTTTATAGATTCTTTTTAAATTATCATTCATAAGAACTTTTGTACAAAGTTCTTTACAGGATAAGTAGTCAATAAATTTTGTCAATTAATTGGCAAGGTCAGGACAATACAAAATAATGGGGACCTTCTAACCCTGATGTAATCTATATTCCACACAACTGTTCCCTCCAGGATTCTAATGAAAATTAGATTAATTTAAATAATGAAAGACATAATTGGTGTAAAGGTTCTTAGCCTAGAGTCTGTGAATTTTTTTTACATTGATCACTGTAGTTCAATATGATTGAGTACCCTGTTAATCCTCTTTATTTTATTTTATTCAGTTAAAATGTTATTCTGAGAATGCTCACTAAATTGACAAAAGGGTATAAAATACATAAAAGGTTAAGAACACTTGACTTGGTGAAGGCTTAAATTTTATCCTCTTATAATGGCACAAAGTTTGTCATTCTTTAACTATGTTGTTTTGTGCTTTATCGGTTGCAAATTCTCTTAAGAAAACCAGTAAAATTAGTTATTTGAAAAAGCTTCCATTATCAAAGAAATACAACAAAACACTAGTGAATGTTAAAGTGCCAATAGCATCATGTCATATAGTTTTTCTGTCTAATCAGCACTTAACATAGATAATTGAAAGTAATAATATCTACTCACTAAGATGCATTAGGTATAGTAATTGAAAGATAACATCAACATTTTTCAATCCCACTTTACCCTTTTATAGACAGGATGGTTACATTATTGCAGAAAATCTACTAGTAAGACCAAATGGAAGATGCTTGTTCTGCATTCTGAAGATAAGTGGCATTAATGTTGCTGGGGGAACCTGATGTTTTAGTGTGCTCCTGGGAACAATTAGGACTCTGTCATATGTAGTAGAACTATATCTACTTAAACTAGTTTTCTATATCATTGGGGAGTAAAAAGGTAATTATCAAAATGAATGTAAATGAAATATCCATTTTCCAAAATAGGTGAATGGATTTCCCTCTGAGGTGCATTAGATTCTGAAAAAATAATTCTCTACTCATGCATTCAAACTTTATTTCCAAAAGTTAGTGGCAAATGGTCCATAAACATTTATTTATTCAATTTCTAAAATATAGTTTAAACTTTGAATGAATACAAGCAGATTTTGTTTCATTTTGACACCAGTCCTGTTATCCTACACATTAATTATCCTCAGCATTGTAGTCTTTGAATATCTGATCAGCATGACATTTGTATCTTTATTTAAGAAAAGGAAAAAGATAACTTTCCTCAATTAAAAGACCCTCAATTTTTAGCCTCGTATAATTTATTAGATATTAGAATACCAAGAAAGTTTCTTTCAAAAACAACTGTTAGAGAAAAATTCTAGAATTTTTAATTAATATTTTATAAGTTTGTCAACATTTACCCATAAGCATATGCATATTTTGTTACAAAATTTATTTCCACTCTGCCTTCAGTGGTTAATATTGTGCATACATATGTGTAATAAATATGTTAGCAGATTTGTCATTTTTGGTATGAGGAATTAGGATTAAGGGAAAGTGATACATAAAATACATATATATATATGTGTGTATATATACACACACACACACATATATATATATATATATATATATATATATAGTATTCATCAGATTCTGAAGGTGTTTTATTTTTTTTTTTTGGTTTTGTTTGGTTTTCTTTTGTTTTTCTTCCTCTGAATGGGGATTGCATTGTCTATAGCCCATCTAATATGGTTGTCCTACTCTCTGAACTGCTGAGAGGAACTGATTCCACCAAGGTTGATCATCTCAAATGTTATTATTAATTGCTCAACTATCCAAAAGCTTGCTAGAGTGGAATTAATGAACCAACTATTAGATAAACAAGCATTTATTAAATACCTACATTAAGCCAGACACACTATACTAGGTGATGGGACATAAGTAGAAATAATCAAATAATACCTACTCACAAGAAATTTAGAAAGCTACACACACACACACACACATAAAATATGCTTACGAGAGAGAGAAAGAGAGAGAGAGAGAGAGAGAGAGAGAGAGAGAGAGAGAGAGAGAGAGAGAGAGAATGAGAAAGAGATAACATGTAATAAGCATATAGATTATCCTAGTTACTCTAATAGATTCTAGGTTCAGTTTAAGGGTAATTTTGGAGGCAGGATAATACCATTTGAGGGAATTAGGAAAATCTTCATTTAGTACTTGATTTTTGAAATGTGTTTTGAAAGTAGAGAGCTTCTATGAAGTAGAGATGAGGATAGTACAAGGAACAGAGAGGATGAAAATTTGACTACATCACAGTGTTATAAACAGGAAGAACTAGAGTTCAAGTACTACCTGTGATGGATACTTATTGTGAAGTTATTCATAAAGGTACCTTTTTTTCCTCATGGACAGTCCTGGTAACACCATACCTTTATTCAAATATTGTTCTTTCCTAAGATCTATTGGTTTTCTGACATCACTTTACAGCCATTGAAGAATAGAACACAGGAGGCTTTAAAACGTTCATTAATTGTTGTTATCATCACTGTCAGCACTTGAAATATTATTATTTATTTTGAAATATTTTACTGATAAATTTTCCCTTTACTTAATGATCATTCATTAGTACTCTTCTGTCCTATTTTGCATCTTCCCCCTGATAAAACTAAAAATAAAGAAACCATTGAAATATGTGATCATATTTGAAAATATTTCTGGCATTCTGTACTAGGAGAATCCTGAATCCCAAATAATGTTTAAACTTTCCCTTAATTTCCTTTGGCGGATCAATTCTCAGGCAATAAACATTTATTAAGTTTCAACCAAATGCTAGCACTCTGCTAAGCACTGAAGATAATAAGTGAATAACAATTAAATTAAAGAAAGACATTCCAAACCTTCAAAGAACTTACAATCTGATGGTTCTAAACAAAAGGAAGATAAAAAGACAGGAGAGGGAAAGTCATCCAGGATAAAGGCATAGTCAAATCTAGTCCCAAGAATACCAGTTTGTGGGAAATGAAGAGGGTTGCCTTTGATACATTTTTTCAATTATGATTTTAGGAGGAACTTTTTCCCCTCCAAACAAAGAGAGTGCCATTATTGTGAAAATTAATGAGATATGAGTACCAGAGCTTCATTATGCTTTTCTTGTTATTGAGTTTTCCTGAGGGGCATGATCATAACAAAGTCCTTTTCAAAAGAATACAACTATGGAGAAATTTGGAGATCTTTAGCAGATTAAAAGATATGGGTCCTGCCACATAGAAACAAAATATATTGATAAGGGAAAGTGCATGATATGACAGAGAAACATAAAATATAAATAGAAGAGAGAAAAAATGAATGAGAATATGAATTATAATAGGTACACAAATTTGAAATATGAGAGGACTTTCCATTTTAGAAAAAGAAATATACTTCCATGGATTTGTCCAAAACTGAAAGAGGGACATTGTCTATCATTATTATTGTACAATTTTATATTTCTTTTAGCAATTGAGTTAATATTCCTTTAAAAATTAAATGAAATGTTATTTGGATCACATACACTTTATATTTATATTGGCTGATGTTCTGAATATGTATGGAAATCTATTTCCTTATGTCTCTTTATATTACAGATGGTTGTATGTGTTTTGTATCATGATATTATGCTTGAACCTCCCAAATTTTTCTTTTACCTAATACATGGTACATTGTATTCCTGTCTTTTATTTTTATTTTAATGTATTTTCATAATAGCAAATATAATTCTGATACCAGATTGTCAAGTTTTGTTTTCCCAGCTTTCATTCTTTTTTATTTTAATTCATTTTTTAAAGTATTCACTTAAAAGGTTATGAGACCTGAATTTATATTTTCCTTTATCTGAGTACTTAATATTTTTTTAAATTAAAAAATATTGGTTCCCTATACCGAATTTTAATTTTTTTGTCAGGGGGGAGGATTTTGTCTCCTCTTCATGCTAGAATGGGTCCTCTATCTACCATGTCACTTGAATGCTCCAAATCCTTCATGTTTTAAAAGAGTACTTTGTCCCTATGAATAGCTTTATTCAATCTACATTAGCATGAAACTATATCCCCAGGCTCTTTTCTCCTTGTTCTCAATCCCATCTCCCATTTGTTAATTTTCCTTTTATTTTTACTATTTTTATAGTTTTCTTTAGCTTTTTGTAATAAAATACTTCAGTTTGTTTTCTTGATTAATTATATTTCATACTGCCTATTCTAAATGTATAGTTTTTGATTAATAGTCCAAATAAGTATTTGTTTATTTTTTGTCTTTTTGTATTCCTCATGAAATTAAAGATTCTAAAGTATCTACTTTGATTACCCTCTTCTAATCAATTCATCTTTTAATCATATGTAGATTTTTCACTATTGTCATTTTTTCTACTAATCTGTTTCATTTTTGAAGCTTCAATCCACAGTGAAGTAATGAGAATAAAAGCAAAATGCACATTCTCTTCTGAGTTAAATGTGTAGTACATTCATAATCTTTGCCCTTCTCAACATCACTTATCCCCCCCAATTGCCATGCAAACTCTTCTCTGTTTCTTTGCCTTCACTTCCTTGGGAAATCTAGTGACTTTAGAACCTCTGATTTTCCTTTTCATCAGGCAGGGTGTTTTATGCAATGTACTAAACTTTTCTCAGAAGAATTCATCCTCTTGTACACCAAATCATTGCAAATGAGGCCCATTGCAAAGAACGTATTTCCCCTTATAGCTTATATCTCTTCTTTCAGTAGAATGTTTTCAGTGTTTTATCCTTCCAACTTTGATTTCTGATCTCCTTTCTTTGCTATAATTTTAATTTCATGATATCTGTTGAGGTAGGTATAACATGTTAGTTTGTTAGGGATTAATGTTCATTATTAATTCAGTCAGTCACTAAGCATTTATTTAACATACTATAAGCTGTGATAACAGCTGCTTTTTTAAAGGCAAAGCAAAATAAAACAGCAAATTTCCTGTTTTCATGGGGTTCATATCTAATGAGGTAAACAAAATGCAAAGAACTATAAATAACCTCTATATAGTACAAACTGGAGCTATACTATAGGAAGAAAGCAACAGTAACAAGCATGATCCAGAAAGGCTTCCTGTAGAAGGTGAAATATTTACATGGAATCTGAAGGGAAAAAAATGGGAGCCAAAAGGCAGAAATGAGGAGTGAAATATTACACACATCAATAAGAGACCATGAAGGGTAGGTGAGAGAAAGGGGGAACTGGGGAAGTAGAACTGACATGGTAGAGTACAGGATAGACTCTAGTTGAAGTCTCCAAACATTCCTCTCCTAACAGCATTATTGGAGTACCAGAAACCAAAAAAAGGAGGAATTTTTCCAGGCTACTACAACATAGGAAATCCACAGGACAGATTTCTACTATTAGGTGACACAGACCCTAGCAGTGAACCTTAAAAATAATCACAATAACAGCAACAAAGATATAGTGCTTATCAGCCTAGAAATGGTAAGGGAGTTGAAAAGTGGTCAAAAGAGATTACAAATGGGGTGGCTAGGTGACACAGTGGATAGAGCACCAGCCTTGGAGTGAGGAGTACCTGAGTTCAAATCTGGCTTCAAACACTTAATAATCACCTAGCTGCATGGCCTTGGGCAAGCCACTTAACCCCATTTGCCTTGCAAAAACCTAAAAAAATAAAAAGAGATTACAAGTGATCCTTTGGTGACATTGATTGCAGTTGATGATGAATGGCAACACTTGCCCATAGGCAACCTCAAAAACTACTACAGTGGGAGAAAACATGCATACATTTAGAAGACTACAATGTGAAAACAGCTACAAATAAGTTCTCGAACAAAAATACTAATTGCACACAAGATCACTTAGAATTTCTGGAAGAATTGAAAAAGAGTTACAGAGCTAGAGGGAAAAGTAAAAAAATAAATGAGAATGCTGCAAAATATTTTGAAATAAAAAATAATAATTGGTCAAAAGAAACACAAAAACACTGAAGAAAAGAACACTTAAAAAGAAGTTGGGATAGGTTGCAGGATGCCAAGAAGGCATAGTAAACACTAAGTTTCTGGAACTCCCTCATATTCAACTCTAAACAACCATAAAATAGCAAATAAAATGAATTCTACAACAGTAGGGTAAAAGAAAAAAAACAGGGTAAAACAGTCTCTAGCCCAAGGAAATTTGGAAGAACCTCAAGAAAGGTCTGTTTCTTTCTCTCCATTAAAAAGGGAGCAGGGGGGCTCAATCTAGGACATGAAGTGACCTAGTAAGCTAGCAGCAACCTCCACCTCAGGAAATCAGTGGGAGAACTGCACCATAGTGTGATAAAACAGACAAAAACAAATAATAGGATCCACCATTGCCATAGAATAGGCAGAAGATCAAATACACTCCAGTTCCAAAAACCACATATTTCCCTATAGACCCAGGCAAAAAGGCATCCTCAGAAAAACAGACCACCACTTTCTTCAGCACAGTCCCAAGCAAAAAAGGAAATTTTCATTGGCCAAATCACCACTTGCTTCAGTGTAGTCCCAGAAAAATAATAAAAAACACATACCCACCTCAGCTCATACCAGACAGCACCACTAGGACCCCCACTCAGCACCAGCACTTGTATAGACTCAAACACTGCCAATCACCCTAAATCCCATTCCCTAAGAACATCATAAGGCAGGAGAATCCTCCATGGGCTTAGGGTAATGTTAGAACAGCATAAGGTCAATAAACCAGGGATACACTGACACATGAAGACTGAGAATATGCTCCTTCAACCCTGGGAAAAGTACAAGGAAAGGAAAGGGAAAGGGCCAAAATGAGTAAAAAGCAATGACAACATAAAGAATATAACCACAGAAAGTTATTATGGTAACAGGGAAAACCAAGACCCAGATTCAAAAAAGGACAGCAATGTCAAAGCATCTATGAACAAAACCCCAAAGAAAAAAATGGAAAGTAGTCACAAGTCAATAGAAAACTCATGAAAGAGCTCAAAAAAGATGTTTAAATTACATAAGAGAAATATACAAGAAAATGCAAGAGAATAATGTAAAAAGAATCATCAACCTGGAACACTGCATAAAAAAATAGAATCAATGAAATGGAAAAGCCAATACAAAAATTCACTGAGGAAGACAATGCCTGAAGGAGTATAAGTGGTTGAATAGAAAAGAAAGGACAAAAAGTGAATTGAAGAAAAATAGCACATCCAAAGTTAGGATTGGCCAAATACAAAATAATGACACAATACAAATCAATCATATAAATTAAAAATAATGTAAAATATACTTCATTGGAAAACACAGTTGACCTGGCAAACAGATTCAGGGAAGACAATATCAGAAACACTGAATTATTTCAAAGCCATAATCAAAAGGAAGACCTAGATAGCCTTTCTTAGGCAATTATCAAGGAAAACAACTCTGATTTCCTAGAACCAGAGGGCAAAATAGGAATTTAAAAAAATGTATATTGTATCCCCTCAGGAAAATGATCTCAAAATAATAACTCCAAGAAATATTATAGCCAAATTTAAAAAATGCCAGGTCCAGGAAATATACTACAAGTGGCCAGAAAGAAACAATTAAAATAGTGGGGAGTCACAGTCATTAGAATATAAGAATTAGAACTTTTAAGATTGCTCTTATGGAAAATGATATTCCAGAAGGCAAAGAAACTAGCACTACAACCAAGAATTACTTAGACACACACATTGTCAGAGCTAGCTCAGTATTTGGGAGACTCCAAAAGAAAGTATGGGAGAAAAGAGGTATTTGACTACCAAACTGAATAATCACAAAGCCATTGTGTTGACCTCATTTCTATATGACTATGAAACCTGGACAGTCTCCCAGTGCCACGTCAGTAAACTGAATTGCTTCAATTTAAATTTTCTTAGGAAGATTCTGAAGATCACTTGGCAGAGAAAGATATCAGACACTGAGGTCCTTTCTGAAGCTAAATTGCCTTGCTTTCCAACATTACTACAAAAAATGCAACTACATTGGGCTGGCCACGTTATTAGAATAAAATATATATACACTTGCCAAAAAATATCATTTTATGGAGAACTCACACAGGGCAAGCATTCACAAGGGGTTCAGAAGAAGTGGACTGAGACACCCCAGTGGTCTCATTGAAGTACTTTAGAAATGATTGTGCAGCATGGAAGACATTGGCACAAGACCATGAAGAATGGCGTGCCCTCATCAGTGAGGATGCTGCACTCTAAGAGAAAGACAGAATTAAAAAGAGACTCAAAGGAAATGTAGTATATGTAATACACATCCCAACTTGTTCCCAACTTGTAGTAGAGAATTCTGAGCTCCTATTGGTCTGAACAGTCACAGTCGCACACACTGTAATTTGTCTCAAAAATAGTGATGTCAGTTTGGTCTTCCTCAATAATGAAGGACAAGAACCAACCAAACAGCTAGTTAAATTAAGCATAATATACCAAGGAGAAAAATTATTTAATGAAATAGAAAATTTTAAAACTTTTACAAGGAGAAGACCAGAACTAAATAAAAAATTTGACCTCATATATCAAACACCATGAAAAGCATAAAAAAATGAGAAGAAGAAGCAAAACATAATAATGTCTGTCCTTCATTTTTGAAGAAGACCATGACATCAGGGAGGTGATGCCATGACAAGTATGTGAATTGGATTTGAGTGAGGGGTAATGTGCTAAGTCACCAGCCTCACTTTCTCCTCCAGATTCATCTGGGTCTAGTGGTCAGTCCTGAATCAGGATGACTGGCAATGGTCCTGGATGTGAGGCAATCAGGGTTAAGTGAGTTACCCAAGGTCACACAGCTAGTAAATGTCCAATGTCAGACTAGATTTAAACTCTTGCTTTTCACTCCAAGGCCAGCATTCAATACACTGTGCCACCTAGCTGCCCCATCACTGGATGGATACCCATCAAAAGAGGAATGACTGAACAAATGACATTGTATGAATATATATTGGAATGCTATTCTTCTATAAAAAGTAATAAGTGGACAGACTTCAGAAAAGACTGGAAAGACTTAAGTGAACTGATGCTGAGTAAGTGAACAGGACCAGGAAAACTGTTCATTTTTTATGATTAAATTAACACCTCTCAGCATTTCAATGATCAAGGAGGATTTTGAAAGACTTATGCTCATCCACATCCAGAGAAAAATTATGGAATCTAAATGCAGATCAAACATACTATTTTCACTTTTTAAAATTTGTTTTATACTTTTGTTGTCTTTCTCATATTTTTTCCCTTTAGTTCTGATTCTTTTTTCACAACATGACTAAAATGGAAATATGTTAAACATGATTATATAAGTATAATCTATATTAGACAGTGCTGATGAGGGAAGATGGAAGGGAGGGAGGGAGGAAAATATTGAACTCAAAAACTTACAGAAATAAACATTGAAAACTATCTTTGTGTGTAATTATAAATAAGGAAATAAAATAACATTAAAAACAACTAGAAAATTATAGAATTCTTGAAAGTCTACCTGCCAAAACAAAACTAGGAATTCTATGAAATAAAGACAAAACTTCACACAAATGAAGTCAGCTCTAAACAATAGGGAAAAAAGATCAATTACTCATGGGTAGGCTAAGCCAATACAATAAAAATATGAATTCTGTTTATTAATTTCCTTATTAATTGTTACGCCAAACTACTAAAAGTCATCTGATAGCACTAGAAAAAAATAACAACAAAATTTATCTGTAAGAACAAAATCTCAAGTATATCAAGGGGATTGCTGAAAAATCAAAAGGTATTTAGCAATACCAGAACTCAAACTATATTATAAACAGTAATTATCTAAATTCTCTGGTACTGATTTAGAAATGGATCATTGCATTAGAAATAGGCAAACAAAACACAAGAGTAAATGATTATAGAAACAGTGTTTGCTACATTAAAGGTGCCAGTTTTTGAAATAAGAACTATAGACAAAGTTGAAAAATAAAAGAACCATACTATGTATAGACCATTATTTCACACCATGTTCCAAAAATGTCAAAATGGGAGCATGATTTAGATATATAGGGTGACATCATCAGAAAATTAGAAGATCAAAGAATAGTGGACCTGTTAGATCTATGGGAAAGGGAAGAACTTACAGTCAAACAAAAAAATAGAATAAGTCAATGTAAAATAGAGACTTGACGATGTTAAATGTAAAAATTTTCATGTAAACAAAACCGAAGCAGCCAAGTATTACAAGGAAAGGAGAAAGTTAGGAAACAATATTTATAGCAAGTTTCTCTCATAAAGGCCTCATTTCTCAAATATACAGAAAAGTGAATCATATTCATAAGAACATAATCCATTTCTCAATTGTTAAATGAACAGTTTTCAGATGAAGGAATCAAGGTTATTTATAGGCATATGAAGAAATGCTTTAAATGACTTTATTACAGAAATACAAATTAAAATTTCAGTATTTGATCCTTGAAATAATTGTAAGTGATCATATTTTGTCATATCAGGTAAATTGACATGATCACATGTGAACCTCATGAAAATTTTGTCAGTTTAGAGAGCAGAGAAGAGTTTTCAGTATAAAGACTGGAAAGCACATTATTTCAACTATCTAATTTCTTTTTTCTTTTTTTTTCTTTTTTTTTTTAGATTTTGCAAGGCAATGGGGTTAAGTGGCTTGCTCAAGGCCACACAGCTAGGTAATTATTAAGTGTCTGAGGCCGGATTTGAACTCACATACTCCTGACTCCAAGGCCAGTGCTCTAATCCACTGTGCCACCTAGCCACCCCTCAACTATCTAATTTCAAAGTGAAGAAGGCATGAACCAAACTGGTGACTATAGGAGTAGACAGAAGGTAACATGTGAACAATATGGGAGAGATAAAAACATCAAGATCTGACAGAAGATTATTTATGTTCAGCAGCTAGGTGGTTCAGTGCATAGAGCAACGGCCTTAGAGTCAAAAGGATGGAACTCCTATTCACTGTATGACCTTGGAGAACTCACTTAACCATGAATGGCTCACATCCAGGATTGTCTTCAATCATCCTGATCTATATCTGGCCACTGGACCCAGTTGGCTCCAGAGGAGAAAATGATGCTGGTAACTTAGCAAAGCACCTCCTCGTTCAAATTCAATGTGCTTGTCATGGTTATAAACTCCTTGATGTAATGGTTTTCTATGAAAATTAAGGAAAAACTCTCATTTATGTTCAGTGCCTTAAAATAAGGAGTCAATTTTGACACCAAAGTGGCAAGCCTGGATAATTGAAAGCATGGGAAGGCTCAAAATTCAATTCACCTTAAAATGGAAGGGCCGCAAGTTTAAATTTCCATCTTTGGAATTATTGAAGGACCATTTTTCAAAGATATCATAGAGTGGACATATGCATTAGGTGAAAGATTTCACCAGAGGTCTTTTAGTCTTTTTTTTCAATGACTCTATACATAGAATCATATATTAAGGAGAATACAAGGCAACTTTCCATAAGAAAACATTTTTATAAAAAGAAATAATATTTTATGATAGCCTATATCTTGCAACTAAATAACAAAAATAATATATTTACAGGTGCAAGATTATTTTGTTATATATTCAGAATTGGTAAATCAAACTAATCAACAATTTTGATTTAGTAGTCTTTTGTTTTAAAGTCCATTATGAGAAGCCATCTTTCAATACCACAAGTATGCTTTTTTGTGAGTTTTTTCCTCTAAAGTACATATATGTGTTTATATGTATATATATGTATATGTTTATGCATACATTGGTGTATATATCATCTATAGACATATTTAGCCATTAAATATGTAAAAAATGACTTTAGATGTTTATTTATAAACATTATAATTTTTACCTTCATTTAATAAAGCTCCCGCAACTCTTTCTTTATGTTTATTTTATTCATTTTAAAATTGTGTTTAAGTAATATAAATTTATGGGATTATCTTCAATGCACATTTCATCTCTTCATTTGATCATTAAATTCTTATTGAGCTATCAACGGAGACACTGATAAATCACATGAAAAGACTGAAGAAAGAGTGACTATAATGAGAGTCACCAAAAACTTCAATCCCTCAACTGCTTCACACAACATATATGTAGTTCTCAAAATTTGTTCTGGTGATACTTGTGGGTGTTTTAAACTTTTTCTGGGGAGCTTCAAAAGCAAAACTATTTTCATACTAAGGCATTTTAATTTATAACCTGGAAAATATTGACAAATAGAAACTACAAAAATATATATTGGGGAACATCCTCAATAAATTTTAGGATTATAAAGGGGTCTTGAAACCATTTTATCAAAAAATAATTGAATAGATAGCAAATATTTATAAGACAAGTTAGCCTTTTGAAATTTAAGAATTTATGCTGGACTATAAAAAGTACATGGGGAGAACTAGACATATTAGGGAAGGTTGTGTACAAGACTGGAAAGGAAAATATATTGTTATCAAAATATATGAGATGTTTAATGAAACAGGAATATAAATCACTATTAATAAAATTAAATCTGTTCTTAAATTGAGTCAAGTGGAGTTGAGGGTGGCAACATTAACAATGCCTTAAAAATCGGCAAGCTAGTGATTATGAGAAACATTTGCCAAAGAAATAGAGACACTTATTTAGGAATTGATCTTTAGGTGTAGCAAAGAAGAGAAGTATCTGGTTGAATTCAAGTAGATGAAAGGAAACCATTTCTTTTAAACTCTAAATGAAAAAGTGCCTTTCAGATCTAGAAAGCATTAAGCTTACTTTCCTTTCCTTCAAGGGATTGCATGTAGAGCTATAGTACTAAAGGAAGAAGAATTATTGAACTGCTAGGAATTAAAAGTCTAAAAAGGCTGAACTGAGACAAAACCACATGAGAATTTTTAATAGATTAATTGAGGTTTTGGGGGATAAAAATGGTATAAAAAATTGCAGTGCTATTTTGTTGCTCCACAATTTGTAGTTGAAAAACCTGTTCCCCCTAGAGCATCATACCTATAATTTGCATATCTACATATATTATGTACCTTGGGATTTGCCAAAGCTATAATTCAGGTCACCATGTCTACATTATAGCAAAGAAATAGGGAATCGTAGAGAGAAGAGCTGTCTAAGATTATAGAAGATGGAGTTTACAGTGAGTAGATTTAGGGTATTCAAGATGTCTATAATAACTAATGAGAAATAGTGCACCTTTAAACAGATTGTGTCCCCATAGTAACATTTGAAAAAGAAAAAGATTTTAGAGACTTTATCATAAGGTAAAAAAATTCAGGGCAAATGTTTCAAATTCTCTTTTCAAATATTTAGTGTCTCTTGTCAAATCACTTTTACCCTCTAAGACTAAATTTATTATAAAATGGGGAAAACCAGACCTATAGTACATACCTCTAGAAAAAGTTATGCAAATCAAATGAAGTAATTTAATTATTATTTAAACATTAAAATCTCTCTAGAGGTTTCAGTTATTATTTAAGAGGGTATTATACTAAAGGATTCCCTTGCCACAGTTTATGCAAAATCAGTTTTCTAGAAATGGGTTAGGTGGACCAATAGAGACCATGGATGCTTTCAAATGGATGGTCCCTAGAATGCTCCTTCTGTCTATGACATTGGCATTAAGACTTGACTTTGCCTAAAGCAGTCTACTCTTTTGGTGACTTAAGGCATATTTTTCTTATCTACTTAAGGAAGGATACCTTTTGGGTCAGTAAAGTTGTGAACTTATAGAGTCATTTTGTTTTTAAATTATTTTTAGTTGTTTCAGTGGAAGTTTTCCAGTCAAGCAAAAAATTGTTGTCTCTGTGGAATATTTCCAACTACAGTGCCAAAATAAGATTGCATTGAATCAGAGTTCTGGAAATGACCTTAGAGTTCAAACCCAAGCTTCATAGATTACAGTCAAGGAAACTGAAATCCTGACTGATTAAACAACTTTTCTGTATTTTCATATCTAAGAAGTGTCAGGGGAGAGGATCTGAAGTCAAGTCTTAGTTTTTATTTTTCTCTCTTTCTTTTTGAACAAGATTTACATAAATAGATTAATAGATATAAACTATATATATTTATATATATATATATATATATATATATAATTTATTATTTCTAACATTTAAAAACATTTTGAGTAAATTTGGCAATACTGCAGAACAGCCAGTATTGAGTGCTGGAACAGAAAGTATGAATTTAATCTAAATAGTAGCTAATTAATAAAAAGTTAGTTTATTCAAATTGGGTAGATTTAAGAGATAAAAATTCAGTCTTATCACTTTTGTGCAGTTGTTTTGAATGATGAAAATTGCCTTTAAGTATGATTTATTGATCACTTATATAAGGAAAGGAATCTCAGTGTATGGCAGAGTATGTATGTATGTGAGGATGATTAAAGTTAAGGACACTGAAATGGGAAGTGGAGGCCAAGTTATGAAAAGCTTTGAACAACATAACATACTAGAGGAACTAGGAAGTTTCTAGAAAATATTGAATGGAATGGTGTGGTCATGATTAGATATATTATTTATAAGATTACTTTGATAGGGATGAGAGTGTAGGGAAGATTTGAGCCTGGGGGACTAACTAGAAAGTAATTGCAACTTGTTTTCAGCTGTCCAGGCATGAGACTATGAAGGTCTACATCAGAATGGGAGATGTGTCAGATGAGAGAAGGGGGCATACTTAAGGGATGTTAAAAAAAATTTTAAAAAGGACTTGGCAAATGATTGCATATTGGGAAGATGTGTGTGTGTGTATGTGTGTGTGTGTGTGTGTGTGTGTGTGTGTGTGAGAGAGAGAGAGAGAGAGAGAGAGAGAGAGAGAGAGAGAGAGAGAGAACTGAAGATGATTCCTAAGTTGCCTGAGTTCCTGGGAGGATGGTGGTATCTTTGACCATGATAGGGATGTCTAGAAGAGTTTATCTAAAAGACATAATGAGGTATAGAAAAATTTAGCAATAAAATTGTAAATTAATGAATGAAATTAGGAAAAAGAGAAAAGGAATAATAGACAGGACTTGGTGACTGACCCTATATGGGAGAAGAAAATGAAAGAAACTGAAAGTGCTCAGCCATTTGTGGAGATCTTTGAAAGTAAGGATGGGAGGAGGGGCTTGGAGTGAAGATGGTGACAGGAGAAGATCCTTTCTTAGGTGATCTCTCCATAATATTTCAAAATTAATAAAATTATGACTCTAAATTTTTGAGAGATAGAACCCACAGAGGCAATTCTCCAGAACAAGGTAACCTGGATAATTTTGGAAAGCCACTGCTCCACAGGGTGAGAGGGGGCGGTCCGCCACAGTGAAGGAACTTCAGGCTCCTGGAGGCAGCCCCAGGGCATCTGGGAGCACCAGCTCAAAGCAGCAGGGCAGTTTCCTGACCTACACCCCGGGGATCACCAGGCACAACTTGGAATATCAGCAGGGGACCTCTGCCAGAGCCAGCACATGAAGCCCAATTCTCAGGGCTATGGAATTAAAAATTTTAACCATATGTCAAACAATTGTGACAAATTTCAACACAAGAAAAGGAATAAAAGAAGATGCCCTAGTTGTAAAGAGAGGAGAGGGATATATTTAAGAAATGTTCAGTATATTTATGCAAATTGATATATAATATATAGAAAATAATATATCATATAATATATAATATATATAATAAATTATATATATGTGTGTGTGTGTGTGTGAGTGTGTGAGTGTGTGTGTGTGTGTGTGTGTGTGTATGTGTGTATATAAACATGCATCACTGTAAGTTCTCATCTGATCAAGGTGAGCAGAATGTTTCCAACAAATCCCATTCTGATTGCCAATTACAAGTCAGGAAAGTTTTAGCCTCAGACAAATCCTGCCAGTTACTCCTATTATAAGGTAGGACTTCTGGAGGTCTTTCTCCTTCTCCTGGTTTCTGCTTTGCAAGCTCTCTATTCAGAGCCACCAAAGGAATGTTTTGGATGCTTGGAGAGATTCATAGTTTTTTTTTATTTCACAGCCTTGGCAATGGAAGGCTGCAGGGTAAAGTATGGTTATAAATCGATCTGCATAGTTTGTTTGCTTATCAAATCCCCAAGTTCTTGGTCAGCTTCTTCCCCTTGTCTACCCATAGTACTTCTGTGACCCTATCTCTACACCATTGTCCTACCTGGTCTGCATGAAAGCCAATACCATACTAAATTTGAGACTCACATAATTATCATAAAGTATAAACAATTTATTTAACAGTAGACACTTCCAGGCCCAATTAAGAATTGTGCATCCAGCTTGAGTATATAACTATTACTAAGTGAATATCCAAATATGAGACTTCCATCCCAAAAATTTGGACCACTGTGGTTCACATCTGGACCAAATATCATCTGCTTTACATTCAATATATTCTTTCACAAGACCTGATATTAAACCTAATTTATGTTTTTAGATATAATATAAAAGACAAGAAACACATTCCAAAATTGAAAAGTAAGTATATTGTACTAGTGAATATTCTCTCACTAAAACAAAATTCTTGGTCAACTAAAATATAAATGAATAGAAGGAATGGAGTTCTAATAATGATTTCTTATTATGTCTCCTAATTATAGATAATTCACTTTGAATTCTTGAAATCTATCCTAAGTGAAATGAAAAACAGAAGAAGCACACAGTAGAAATAGCAAATAATTATGTGCTAGCTAGGTAAGAAAAGACTTCAAACTCTGTACATAGAAGAAAATTATAGATCTTCATTAAAATACTGAAGTATATATCTAATATGAATTGAATAACTTACATGAGAAATTAAGTTAATTTTATTGTGATTTTGGTAATAGAGAAATCTCATTATGTTATAATATAAGCAAGTAGATAATACAGTGGTGTAGCTAGAGCACTAGACCTAAAGTAAGAAAGGAAGTAAGTCTCCACTCAGACACTTAATGTTTGTGTGACTCTGAACAATGCATTTAACTTAGATTTGTCTGTTTTCTCATCTCTAAAATCGGTATAAAATCACCTGCCTCTTAAGATTGTTGCAATGAGATATAAGACAATGTCATATTTATAAAATATTTTTAACCTTAAAGTATTAGAATAATATTAACTATTATTAATTGTGGTATACATTTTTATTTAGAGGATACCCAATTATTAATAGAATTATCCTATATTAATTTTTCACAAATAATACTTGGTGGAAAAAGGTGCCTGCATTTTAAAATTACATTGCTGATAACCAAATTATAACACTCCTGATATATATATATATATATATATATATATATATATATATTCTTTCACCTACCTGAAATCTTAAAAAATTCTCTCAGCAGAGATATTTTTATGCATTTGAGACTGAGACTGTTAACCTCACAGCATCTTATAATGCAGAAGCATACACCAATCCAATTAATAAATAGGAGACCAGAGTCAAAGGCTCTTGAATTTTGGACAGTGTGCACTATGTTAGAACTGAGGCATTTATCAAACTGTCTTCCAGAAGTACTGTTAATCTAAATGTGTCTGCTTTAAAGTACTAGCAATTTATTCCACCATTTCATCACTTGTAAAGTTTGTAGCATTAGTATTTGATCATTTTAAATGCATAATTATTAGCCTTTCCTCCAGGATTCCTCATAAGCCCTCTGAAGGATGGTAAGTATTGCAATTATATTATGTGTCTTTTTTTTCCCAGTCTTCCACAGTGATGAAGTGCATTAGAAACTGTGGAAGGGGGTCAATTTTCTTCCTCAGTATGTATAATAACTGCTTCTGTTTTTAGTAATACATGCCATTAACTTAATGCAATTGAATTTAAAATCTGGCTGTCTTTTCTCCTAGTGCACCCCTTACACAATACAATATAGTAACATTATGCATGCATTTTTGAGAAATACTGAGTAATGCAGAAGTATCAGAGAACATATACTATCACAGATTTAAAACTGAATTAAATTTTGTAATCCATCTTGTTCAATTATTAATTTTACAGCTAAGAAACTGGAGTCTATAAGATGTTGTGACCTATTCAAGGTCACATAACTAGTTAATACTGTTTTTTTATCTTTTTGTACAATTACAGGTTATGTATTCTAGAAGACGGGAAGAGTCTGTAGTGAATTGTTAGAATTTCACATAATTTGATTTCTTTCAGTGGGGTAGAATGAGTCATACAAAGAGATGTATAACTCACAGTTTGAATACCTACTCAAGCTTTTGATTTTTTTGTGTGTTTAATGAAATTGAATCTAAATAACTATCTCTGAAATATAAGTTGGATTATAAAACTTTCCTCAGAATAAAATATAGCAAACTATATTTAATGATTAATATTTAAATGATAGAATTATTTTATGACTAAAATAAGTAAATTTTATCACTAATTTTCAAAATAATTAATTCTTTTCTTAAAATATTATAGTATTGTATCCTAATTCCATGACAAACAAGACATAGAACTAGTTTTTTCTATTCCTGAAAACTATTAAAAAATAAATAGAAAACAAAGAACATAATTGTGCACTCAAAGTAGAAAAATTTCAACTGATTTCATAGGATTGGAAAGCAAATGTCAAATAAGGTAACAATCTTGAATTAACAACAGAGAATCCCCAAATGTAAAACAATCTAAACACCTTTTAACAACAACTATGCCTGAGCAAAATATCCAAACTACTTTAAATCTTGCTCTTTGAGCACTGTTCAGGCATATCCTTCTGAAACACCCTCTTCTCAGAGTGTCCTTTTGCAATAAACTAGAACTTTGAGTGTCTGAGTGTGAAATATGATGGTGTTATTTAGTTTAAGGAACATAAAAAGGCAGAAATTCTTCCTGGAACTCAAACACAAAGCTCTGCCAAATCCTTGGAAAGAAAATATTGATTAAGCCCAATCAAAGATCTAAAGGAACACCTTTAAATGAGGAGCAATCAGATAGATATGTATCTATACTCTCAATCAGTTGTCATATCTATTATTTTTCTAGACTCTTCAATAATTTGGTTAATACTCAAGTATAGGGGGAGAAAAATCTCTTTGTTATTCCTCTTTTCTGACTTTCCAATATGACAACTCTCAAAGACCGGATTCAATTATAATCCTTTGAAATGGAATACTTCTACAACTAACCTGGTTCATCAATTAACTGACATTACTGGACTGAGGAATGTTTTATTCAAAGACAGTGACTTAAATATCCAAAGTCATTGAGCCATCCATTCACTGCTAGATGTAAACCCTAATAAGATCATTAATTTAAAGAAATATTCCCAAATATTTATAATAGTACTTTTTCAGAAGTAACAAAGAAATGAAAAAAAGTTAAGTGACCATAAGAATAGCTTCAAGTGACAAATTGCAAGAAGTGATGAGTGTGATAAATAAATCAGATTTATTTGAAGTCATTCAAAGTGAATAAAAAAGAACTAAACAAACAATATACACAGTAGTCTTCTCTAATTTGCAAAATGTTTTGAATTTGTTTTATCATTTAATTATCACAACTACTTTGAGATGTGATATTATGTGCCCCATTTGACAGATTTACAAAATGAGGTAAACAATGAGTTGTAAATGATTTAAACTAAGACTTTCCTGAATTGAAATGCATGAATTGTGAAATCTATCCTCCTATTAGTGTACTGGGGGAACTTTAAAATCTCAATCAAAACAAAATGATATAAAACTATAAATATTTATCTAGGTTATCTTTAGATATTAGGGACAATGAGTGTCAGGTATAACACAGGGCATCAGACTTTTTTGCTCACTGTTTTTATCTTCCTGTTTAAAAAGAAGAGTGAAAGCAAATGTACATCATGTAAATATGTTTTTTAATATATCAAAAAATGTATTGTAAAAAATTGTCAGAAAGATAGTGGAATAAAGGCAAGGACTCACCTGAACTTTTCCCCAAATCCTGCAAATAACTTTAAATCATTAAATTAAATTAAACTCTAAGAAAATTATTGAGTGGTAGAACCCCAAAAAACAAGGAGTAAAACAATTTTTCATCTCATGACATTTTCAAACATCAGCAGGTAAGAGTGGAGCATAGTCCAGTGCAGGCCATACCAGAGAAGACTCACCCAATAAATCAGAAGGAGGATTTAGTAGATACAAAGTCAGCAACTGTAGTAATTGCTTCTGGAATTCTTAGACTACAGATGGTAAGGAGTTGACCAGTTGTTCTCTTTGCTACCACTGGGGCAGGACTGTTACTTTTCCCCTTGTCAGATCCTGGGTGGAAGCCTTGAGGCAAAGAGGAATAGAGAATTAGGGACCCTGTTCACCAATCCAGGGCAGAAACAAGGGCTTAGGGTTGTTCACAAATCAGACCATAGGTGAGGCAAATAGTTTACACACCTCTGCTTAGATTAAACTACGATGTCAGAACTGAAAATTTACAGATTAAAAACCCAAATAAAGCAAATAACAGAATATGACCACATAGAGTGATTATAAAACACTTACTCAGAGGAAGGTAACAAAGGCAAAACACCTACCTCAAAAGCTTCAAAAATATGTTTTGGTCTCAGAGCATTGCAAAGTGCAAAAATAATTTTGAAAATCAAGTAAAAGAGGTGGAGGGAAATGGAAAAAGAAATGAGAAGTATGTGAGAAAATCATAGGAAACAAGTCAACCACTTATTAAAGAAGACATACCAAAAATTAATGAAGAAAATAACACCTCAAAAACCAGATTAGCTGAAATGGTAAAAGATTCCCAAAAAGTAAATGAGAAAAAGAATATCTTCAATGGCAAAATTAACCAAATGGAAAAACAAAGGCACAAAAATTCACTGAAGAAAAAATTCCTTAAAAAGTAGAATTGAATTAAATGGAAATGGAGGTACAAAAGTGAGCAAATGATTCCATTAAAATTAGAATTGAACAAATGAAAGCAAATGACTTTATTAGAATTTAAGAAGCAATAAAACAAAACCAAAAGAAATGGGGAAAAATAGAAGACAATGAGAAATAGATAGCTAACTGCAAAACCAACTAACCTGGAAAATATCCAGAGAGGTGATTTCCAAAATTATTGGATTACCTAGAAGAAATATTCAAAAAACCAACCCAGACAACAACTTTCAAGCAGTTTTCAAGAAAATTAACTCAGCATTCTAGAACAGGTGGGCAAGATAGAATAACTTTCTGAAATAGATCCCAAAATGAAAACTACCAGGAATATTACAGTCAAATTCCAGAGCTACTAGATAAAGGAAAAATTATTGCAGGGGCAGAAAGATACAATCCAAGTATTTTAGTCACAGATAGATTAACAAAAGATTAAGCATATTCTACATTAAAGGACCATAGTTCCTGGAATATGATATTCCAGAAGGCAAAATAGATTGAATTACAACCAAAAAACAATTGCCCATCAAAATTGAACATGCTCTTGCAGAATGCTTTTTCAGGGAAGAGATGGACATTCAATGAACTAGGGAACTTTAAAACTTTCATGATGAAAAACCCAGAACTGAACAGAAAATCTCATCTTCAAATACAAAGAAAAGCATAGAAATTGGGGCTGCTAGGTGGCACAGTAGATACAGCACCGGCCTTGGAGTCAGGAGTACCTGGGTTCAAATCCGACCTCAGACACTTAATAATTACTTAGCCGTGTGGTCTTGGGCAAGCCACTTAGCCCCATTACCTTGAAAAATCTAAAAAAAACCCCATCGAAATGGAAAGAAGAGAGGGAAATCATATAGGACTTAATGATGTTGAACTTTTTTATATTCTGATGTGGGAAGATGAAATTTGTAACTTGAGAGAGCTTTCTCATTATTAGGCAATTTAGAAGGAATACATACATGCATACAATATGTATATATATATATACATATAATATTAAATTAAACATTTATAAAGTGAAGAGGAATAGAAAGGAGATAATTGCTTTTGCAATATTCAATCAATCTGCTATTCCTATTATGAGTACCACCTAGTAATACTGAAATATACTAATGATAAATTACTGTGATATTTTTATTAAAATTTTACTTACAGTCTTTTCATCAATATTCATTTAGGAAATTATTCTAAAATTCTTTTACTGTTTTGATTCTTCCTGTTTTAGGTATTAGCATCATATTTGAATCATGAAAGGAATTTGGCAAGACTCTTCACCCATTTTTCCAAATAGTTTAGATAGAATTGAAATTAATTCTTCTTTACATGTTTGCTAAAATTGAATGACAAATCCAGCCTGGCATTGTAAATTTTGTCTTAGGGAATTCATTGATGGATTGTTCTATTTATTTTCCTAAAATGGAATTATTTAACCATTTTTACCATATCTGCTAATTCAAACAATTTATATTCTCTGTAGATATTCATTAAATTCATTTAGTCATCAGATTTATTGAAATAAAATTGGACAAAATAGCTCTGAACTATTGCATTTATTACGTCTATAGTGATGGTGAATTTACCTATTTCATCTTACATACCGACAATTTGCTTTTTCTTTATTAAAACATCAAATTGTCCCAAGGTTTTTCTAATTTATTATTTTGCTTTTCACAAAACCAATTTTAAGCTTTGTTAGTTCAATAATTTTCTTACTTTCAGTTTTATTAATCTCTCCTTTGTACTTCAGAATTTTTTTCTTTGATGCTTAACTGGGAATTTTTTTAATTAAAAATTTTATTGGAGTTTTACAATTTTTCCCCCCAATCTTACTTCCCTCCCCCACCCCATCCCCACAGAAAGCAATCTGTCAGTCTTTACTTTGTTTCCATGTTGTACATTGATGCAAATTGAATGTGATGAGAGAAAAATCAAATCCTTAAGGAAGAAACAAAAAGTCTTAGAGATAACAAGATCAGACAACAAGATATCTGATTTTTTTTCTAAATTGAAGGGAATAGTCCTTGAACTTTGTTCAAACTCCATGGCTCTTTATCTGGATACAGATGGTGTTCTCCATTGCAGACAGCCCAAAATTGTCCCTGATTGTTGCACTGATGGAATGAGCAAGTCCATCAAGGTTGAACATTGCCACCATGTTGCTGTTAGGGTATACAGTTTTTTTCTGATTCTGCTCATCTCACTCAGCATCAGTTCATGAAAATCCCTCCAGACTTCCCTGAATTTCTGGCCCTCCTGGTTTCTGATAGAACAATAGTGTTCCATAACATACATATAGCACATTAACTAGGCATTTTTAAATTATTTCTTAACTTTTTTAGTTGCATGCCCAATTCATTATTTTCCCTTTCCTCTATTTTATTCATTTAGGCATTTAGAAATATAAATTTTCCCTTAAGAACTGCTTTTAAATACCAGAATGCTATAATGTTTACAAAAAACATTTAAAGCAGAGTTAGACACACAAAGGAATGTGGTAAAAGGCTGAAGCAGAATATGTGATGCTTTAGGTGAAGTAAAAAAAAAAAAAAACAAAAGAATAAAAAGAAAAGAAAAGGGATAACAATCCTGGTCTCAGACAAAGAAAAACCAAAAGTAGATCTAATTGAAGGCATAAAGAAGGCAACTGCATCTACCTAAAAAGTACCAAAGACAATGAAGTAGTACCAGTATTAAACATATGCACCAAATTGTATAGTACCTAAATTCTTAGAGAAGTTACATGAATTACAGTAAAACATTAGCAGCAAAATTATACTAATGGTGGAACTAAACCTTCCTCTTTTAGAACTAGATAAATCTATCCACAAAATAAACAGAAAAGAAGTGATGGTGGTGAATAGAATTTTAGAAAATCTAGATGTATGATATACCTCTGGTGAAAAATTGAATGGGAAGGAGCAGCTAGGTGGCATAGTGGACAGAGCACTGATCCTGGAGTCAGGAGGACCTGAGTTCATATCCAACCTCAGACACTTAAGAATTGCCTAGCTATGTGAACTTGGTAAAGTCACTTAACCACATTGACTTGCAAAAAAAAAAAAAGAAAATTAAATGGGGGAAAGAACTGAATAGACCTTTTTTCCACAGTATTATGTGACAACTCCACAAAAATAGCCCATGTAGTAGGGCCTAAAATCCTTACAATCAAAATGCAGAAAGACAGAAATGTTAAATGAATCTTTTCCCAATAATAATGAAATGGAAATTACATGGAATAAAAATCCATTTAAAGACAGAATAAATATTAATTAGCTAAATAACCTAATTTTAAAGAATGAGTGGATCAAACAAATAATCATAGAAATAATAAATAGCTTCATTCAAGACAGTGACAATAATGAGACAGCATAACAAAACTTAGGAAATGTTTTCAAAGCAGGCATTAGGGAAAATTTTATATCTCTAAATGGTTCCATGAAAAAAATAAAGAGGAGATCAATGAATTGGGAATGGAACTATAAAATCTAGAAAAAAGAACTAGCTAAAAATCCCCAAATATATACCAAATTTGAAATTTTGAAAACCAAAAGAGAGTTTAATAAAATTGAAAGTAAGAAAACTGTTGAATTAATAAATAAAACTAAAATTTAGTTTTAGGAAAAAGAGCCAATAGATAGGTAAATCTTTGGTAACTTTAATTTTTTTAAAAGAACCAAAAAAAGAAAATTAACAGTATCAAAATTAGAATAATAATTTGGAGCAATTGCTTCCAACTGTATTCCAATAAATTTGACAATCTGAGATATGAATGAATATCTTCAAATTTATAAATTGCCCAGATAAGCAGAAGAGGAAATAGAATACTTAAATAACCCCATTTCAGAAGTAGAAATTGAAAAAGTCATTAATGAATTTAGAAATACTTCATGATGGCTGTATGGAATCAGAAATGAATTCTGCCAAGAATTTAAAGAACACTTAATGGGGATGGAGCCAAGAAGGCTGCATGAAGGCAAGAATTCCCAGAAACTTGTTCCCCACAAAACTCCAAAAACTGTCAAATTATGACTCTAGTCAAAAATTTAGAAGGGCAGAACCCACAGAAAGACTGAATGATACAATTTCCCAGTCTGAGAAAACTAAGAAATTCTGCATGAAAGGTCTGTTTCACCAGGGCCAAGGGTTGGAAAAAGTCACTGTGAACGAAGTAGCAGGGCAGCATAGTGTAGGCAGGCCTAGTGCCTAGATACCTGGTTGTGTTTGGGTCCATGGTAGAGGGGTTGGTTTCCAGACCTCCTAGCCCAGGGATCACCAGGAACAGCTTTAAGGGATTGTGAGAGAGCTCTGCTGCAACAGAGTGCAGAGCTAGCAATAGCCTCAGAGCAGCCCTGAGGTGAGAACCTGCAGTAGGAATTGGGGAAGCCAGCCTGCACTTGCAGAATACAGACCACAGACTCCACCCTGGGTCATGGGATACTGCAGAGGTCTCTCTGCTCTTCCTGGGGAATCTGTTTGCCCACACTCAAATCCAGGTGGAAATTTGGGCTTAGAGAATCTCATAAGACTTTAGAGAAATTAAGGTCCCTGTGGGGCATCCCAAAAAATCCCTAAAGCCTTGCACATGCAGTAAAGCAATTATAGACTGAGGAAATGAGCAAACAAAAGAAAAAGAAGAATCTGACCATAGAAAATTACTTTGTTCCCATGAAAGAGTCAGAAGATAACAAAATCAAAACTTCTGTACCCAAAGCCTCTAAGAGAAATAGAAAATAGTTTCAAGCTATGAATGAGCTCAAAAAAGACTTTGAAAAGCAATTAAGGGAGGTAGAGGAAAAAGTGGGAGGAGCAATGAGAGCAATGCAGATAAATCGTGAAAAGCAAATCAGCAGCTTGGTGAAAGAAATGCAAAAAAAAATTCTGAAGAAAATAATATCTTGGAGTGGCTAGGTGGCACAGTGTATAAAGCACCAGCCCTGGAGTCAGGAGTACCTGGGTTCAAATCCAGTCTCAGACTCCAAAATAATTACCTAGCTGTGTGGCCTTGAGAAAGCCACTTAATCCTGTTTGCCTTGCAAAAACCTAAAAAAAAAGAAAGAAAAAAATAATATCTTTAAAAACCAGTTTAGGTCAAATGGAAAAAGCAACACAAAAGAGAAATGAGGAGAAGAATGCCTTAAAAAGTAGAATTAGCCAGCTGGAAAAGGAGATTAAAAAACTCTTTAATGAAAATAACTCCTTCAAATGCAGAATGGACCTAAAGGAAGCCAATGACTTTGTGAGAAATCAGGAAGAAATAAAACTTCCAAAAAAGTTAAAAGAAAATGTTAAATATTTCATTGGAAAAATAACCAATCTTGAAAACAGATCCAGGAGAGGTAATTTAAAAATTATTGAGCTACCTGAATGTCATGACCAGGAAAAAAAGCCTAGACTACATTTTTCAAAAATTAGTACAGCAAAATTGCCCTGACACAATAGAAGGAGAAGCTAAAATAGCAATTGAGTGAATTTTCCATTCATTTCCTGAACAAGATCTCAAAAGAAAAATTTCCAGGAATATTATAGCCAAATACCTAAACTTCCACGTCAAAAAGAAAAATACCAAAAGCTGCCAGAAACAAGCAATTCAACTATCATGGCTCTATAGTCAGGATTACAAAGAATCTGGCAGCATCTACATTAATGGCTCATAGGGCTTAGAATATGATATTTCAGAAGGCGAAATATATTGGTTTACAACAGTTAATTCCAATCTTATATAATCTCTTTGAGAAAAATAAACAATGAAGGAATTCTGCCAAATTCCTTCAATGATGCTGATAATCTAAACTAGTAAAAGATAAAAAAGTGATAAAAAAGAGAAAGAAACTTTTCATTAATGAGTTCTGATGCTAAAGTTTTAAATAAAATATTGATAGAAAGATTATAGCAAGTTATCACAACTATAATATACTAATCGACATTTTATTTCAATTTTCTGACTGCATATTCTGGAAGATTTTCAACATTCATCTTTTTGCATATTGATAAATGATAAATATTTCTACCTTCCTACCCCCATCCCCTTGGTAGCAAGCAATCTAGTAAAAGGTTCACATGTACTTTTATTCTTATCATAATGATATATTATTTTGTGTATGAGGAATTAGGCCTATGGGAAAAGAATAGACAGTTTTCAAATAAAGAAATTAAAGTTTTACATAATCATTTGAAAAAATGTTCCAAATAGTTATTGATTAGAGAAATGCAATTTAAAACAACAATGAAGTATCTCCTCACACTTATCAGATTGTCCAAGATGAGAAAAAAAGGGGAAAATGATCAATACTGGAGAGGTTAAAGGAAGATTGGGACATTGATGCATTAGTGGTGGAGTTGTGAATGGATCCAGTCTTTCTGGAGAGCAATATGGAACTATGCCTAAAGGGCAATAAAAATGTCCATACACTTTGACCCAACAATTCCAATTTTATTTCTATATCCAAAAAAAAATATTAAAAAGGTAAATGTCCTACATGTTCCAAAATATTCATAGCAGCTCTTTTTTGTAGTGACAAAGAAATGAAAATTGAGGGGATGCCCATCAATTGTGAAATGGTTAAATAAGTTATGGTACATGAAGATTATGGAGACTCTAGAGAAGACTGGAACCAATTATTGAATCTGATGCTGAGCAAAGGGAGCAGAAGCGAGAGAACAAGGTACACATTAAGAACAACATTGTGAGATGAACTCCCTTGATGGAAACAACTTCTCTCAGCAGTTCAGAAAGTTAGGACGATCTTACTAGACTAACTATGGATAATGTTGTTCCCATCCAGAGGAAGAAAACAAAACAAAACAGCAAAAAAACCCTTTAGCATCTGATAAACACTTCATAAAAATTTATCTCTTATGTATCTCTTTTCCCTTAATCCTAATTCTCTATACTGGAAATGACTTATTTGTAAACATGCTTATCAAAATTATGTATGTAAAATGTTAACTTGACTGTTTGCAGGTGAGGAGAGTAGAATAGGAAGAGAGGGTAGAAGAACATTTTGTAACTTAAAAATATGCATGTTCATATGGATGAACATAAATAAAAAGAGAAAAAATATTGACTCAAAATTATTTGTTATTTTAAAGGAATTTCTTTTAAATTAGACCTTTCTCATCAGGTTTTAAGAAGAGTTTATTATTTGTATGAGCACTTAAATTAGACTTTATTTGTGAAAGTGAAAAGTGGAAGACAAGGAAAATGAAATATATTTTACCAATCATTGGAGTTTGAGACATATTATACTAATATTTCCAGTCCCATTTACTTGTTATTAGCATGGTATTAGAGAAAATTGAACTGAACACTATACAGAGAAATAGCCCTAGACTGGAGCTGCTGTTAATGTCAAGGATTAGATTAATGGACATGTATTAGAGATTGTTTCAATACTATTTTAAAAAATGAAACAATATTGATTTGGTTGATAACTTAATGACATAGAGTGCAGTGATTTTCAAAACTTCTGAGTCAAAAGATCATAGTTGTTTTCATCACTCACCCTATGCCCTTCAACTAATCACACAAACACACTGTTTAAATTTACACATTTATAAAATATGAATGTTTCCATTTATGCTGCCAAATTCATGTGCATGTCATTAAAACTAAATTACATGGTGGATATGAAAGCATTTTGAGAATAAACATGATTTCATATTGGAAATAAATATGTGTGTAACAATGAACACTAAGAGTTATATAGGGGAGGATACAAGAAACCCTAGGTCAAAAATTAATAACCCCCTAAAGTGTGAACTTTCAATGAATATGCAAAACATAATTCATAAAATTTGGTTTTAAAATTGTACTTTAACTTCATGTTATGCACATTTCTTTGAGTTTTGTTTCTTTTGGCAGATTACTGTAGCCTTTATCAATTAAAAGGCATGATACTGAATGATTATCGTAATAAACTCAATATCATCAAAAAATTGTGCCTCTTGTTCCATTTGGCAGTTTTTGCTTCTCAAGGCATTGTTCTCCTCATTGACTTTTTGAACCTTTTATGATTTGGCCTATTCTTTTGTTTAGGGTGTTATTTTCTTTAGTACTTGTTTGTGTCTCCTTTACCAAACTATTGATTTGTTTTTCTTTATTTTCTTGTATCACTATCATTCCTCTTCCCAATTTTTCCTTCACCTTTCTAATGCGATTTTCAAAATTCTTTTTTTCAACCTTTTCATGTCCTGAGATCAATGTTTTCCCTTTGGAGGCTTTGAACATATGAACTTTGACTTTGCTATCTTTTTCTCAGTGTCTGTTTTGATCTTCCTTATAATCATGGTAAATTTTTCTGGCCAGAATTTTTCTGTTGTTTGCTCATTTCTCAAGTCTATATCTTGACTTTTAACTCTTTGCTACAGTAAGGTTCTGCCTCCAGAGTAGGAGCACGACTCCAAGCTTCAGATATTTTGTGCAATGGTTTTCAGAGCTACTTCTAGAGAGACTTGTAAATTTTCATTTCCTCTAAGGTAGTATGCTAGGTATTTACTACTCTCCTAGTCTGTGCTGTGTTCTCTCAGGGATCTCAAGCAGTCTTTACTACCTGGAATTGTGACAAGGGTCCCTGCTCCAATGTGGCTACAAGTGTTGGTGCACTGGTGCTTTTCCTCACCCTGGGACTGCCCTCAGAACTGAGATAGAAATCTAAATCTGGACAAAACAAAGGAGTCCTTCCCCCAGTGCCAAAAAAGAGACCCCTGTAAATTCCTTCTGATCAATAGTTAAACTCTCTTACTGTCTGTGGATTAAGAATTCTAGAAGCAGCTGCTGCTGATGATACTTCAGTAACTCTCGCAGCCTGTTTGCTTTGGTTAGGATGACTGCACTTGTGTGACCTATGCTTGATTTGCTCAACTCTCACCCTAGTGCAAGAGACTTTCTTGCTGACCTACATTGTTTAAGGGTAGAAAATTATTTCACCCCATTCTTTTTTTGCATAATGCCACTTTAGAAATTCTTTTATGCATTATTTAAAAGTGTTTGAAGAGTTTTGAGGGAGCTCTCAAGCAAGTGCTTGCCTTTTCTCTGCCATTTTGGCTGTATTTCCCTGGTTTGTTTCTTTTATATTTAAAGCTCTGTATATAAAACATTTACCTTTTATAATTGAATTATAATTTTGATGAGTATAGTCCGGGTTTACAGAGAATTCTGTAAAGACAAATCAAAACAGAATTTATGGCTTGGTGAGTTGATTTCACTCATTAGTATTTGGAAAGATTGTTAAATATTAGTATTGAATTTATTTTCATATATTAAACATTATATTCACTCAATTATGGACAATTATATAGGGAACTAAGTGAAAAGAATGATGAATTCAGAGTCAAGAAAACATTTCCTTCTCAACTTTGGATAACTTTTAACCTCTGTGTAAGTCAGTTTCCTCATATGCAAGATGGAAATAAAAATAACAATACATATCTATTACAACTTGATAATGATAAACTAGGAAAATGTTTATAATATATTTTGTAAACATTCAGGTGCTATATAAGTCATATTGCTCTGTGTCTCTTATAATGGTTTGATTATAGTAAAATTTATTAGTTGAATAAGTCTAAAGCCTTCTTTAGTGTTAGGATAGCTAGGTGACACAGTGAATACAACACAAGGGCTAGAGTCAGAAAAACCTGAGTGCAAATCTGACCTCCGACAATAACTAGCTATATGACCTATTCAAAGTCATTTAATCCTGCTTGCCTCTGTTTCATCTCTCTCAAATGAGCTGAAGAAGAAAATAGCAATAAAATCCCAAATGAGATCACAAAGAGTTGGACCCAATGAAAATGACTGAACTATAACAACAATATCATTAGTTTGGGGGATTTGTAAAATCTTGATTTTAATATGATCTAGAACTTATTTTTATGTCCTTGTTTCTTTTCTAATTACCTGAAAAAAATTTTCAACATTCATTTTTCTCCCTTTTATAGATCCTTACCCCACCCCATGATAGAAAATAATCTGATACAAATTAAATATATATAATCATGTTAAACATATTTTCATATTTGTCTTTCAATGAAAGAAAAATCAGAACAAAAGGGAAAAATATGAGAAAGAAAAAAATTGAAAACTGACAAAGGTATGATTTTATTTGCATTCAGATTTCACTGTTCTTTCTCTGAATGTGGATGGTATTTTCCATCACAAGTACTTTAGAATTGTCTTTGATCACTGTATTACTGAGAAAAATTATGTTCCTCATAGTTGACCATGTGGTTATGTATGTCAAAAGAATTATTGTTATCCTGAAATAAAAAGTCAATGGGAGGAAAACATTTCACACGTTTTGTTAGAGAGGTCATAGACACAAGATGCAGGCTGAGATAAACATCACAACAATGTTGCTGTTTGTGTCTATATGTTTGTGTGTGTGTGTGTGTGTGTGTGTGTGTGTGTCTGTGTCTGTGTGTCTGTGTGTGTGTGTATGTGTGTATCCTGTTTCTTCTTATGCCACTCAGCATCAATTAATGTCTTTCCTGGTGTTTCTTAAATCCACCTCATTATTTCTTATAGAACAATAGTGTTCCGATACATTTATATAACTCATGAACATACCCTCAATTTCTTATTATTTGTCATCACAAAAAGAGCTCCTATAAATATTTTTGTTCATATGGATTTTTTCTCTTTTTTTATGATTTCTTCAGGATACAGACCTGATAATTGTATTATTGGATATGCCTAGCCCAGGAAGGACCTTTTGAATCTTCATCTTAACATTAATCACTTTATAAGCTCTGTTGGAAGTTAAACCAATATTGCTGTCATTTAAAACTAGAGAATGGCTTAAATCTATTTTCATCTTTTATTACTTTATTATTATAACAATTATAATCATTATAAGAAGTACTGCTGTTTATTTTTAAATTATTTATCACATGCTCATGAAACACAAGATAAACTGAAATTTACTTGTTGCTATAATGAAAAGGTTCTAAAATTTCCAAGTCTTTATCTTTATTAGGATGATAGGGTATGTGTTTCATTAACATTGATGTCATTTATTAATATATAATATACAACTCTTATGATGCATTTTACTGCTCTGAAAATTTAGGCTAAAGTTGATACTGCTAGTGATGTCAGCATAATATTTAAAGAATAATTAACAAATATTTATTTCCTCTCTCTCCTGTCAATAACAGGAAAAAATAAAAGAAAATTAAATCCCTAGTAGTACAAGCACATAGTCAAATAAAACAAAATCTCTTGTGTCCAAAAATGTTTATCTGTTTGTATCCCATGTCTATTAATTCTCTATAAAAAGGTGTGAAATATGTTTCTCCCATTGAATTTTTATTTCAGGATAACAAAACTTTCTTGACAAACATAGCCACTTCTTCCTTAATAATAAATTTATGCTAGCCTAGAGACCAGGTTAGTTGTAAGTATTACTATTGTCCTCAGTTCAATTGGATTTATACTTAGTCTTCAATCACATTTATCCCTTGACATGCATTACATCTCACTGTATTTTTTCATCATTGGAAGATTTCAAAAGGAAAAATAACTGTTTAATATATAATTTTGCCCAAGTCATTTAGCTTGATATCTTTTATGAATACCGCAGAATTTAATAAGCAGTATTGGTACAAGTCCCTCTTTAACTCAAAAATTCTAAGTAAGAGAAATGATCATGGATTTTAAACTATACATGATAGTAAAACCATATGCCTTGAAAATGTCATATTTTATTTGCTATTCTTGACATTATTATTTAATTAATATTATATATATATAATCATTTTTCAAAACATAATAAACAATCTATATATTTGCAGTTAAGAAACAACTGTGAAATTACAATCAATAAAGATAGTTATGACCTCTATTATAATTATAAGTTACTGTGTTACTCCCAGGAAATCTTCTTCTTTTAAATCATGATTTAAATATTACTAAAATTTTAAAAGTGTTACAAACTGTGACTATTTGGTTTTCAAATGTAGAAAAAGTAAATATTTGTAGTTAATATTATTATTTTCAATGAATATTTTCATGAATTCATTTGCCACAAGGGTTATGTTGATTTTTAGAAAGAATTCCCCAAACTAGCTTAATATTTATTGCTGAGGGCTGAACTCATTTTAAAAATGCATGTTATAGTTCAAAAAGTTCTTCACAATTCTAAAGAAAAAAGATATACCAAAGTGTGGGAAAACAAAACCAAAGTTATCCAATCCACTATTAGGTAAATATGCCAATGACATAAAAAAGGAAAAGGACCTATCTGTGTGAAAAATATTTATAGCAGCTCTTTTTAAGGAGACGAGGAATTGGAAATTGAAAGCCAGTTATAGGAAAATGGCTAAACAAGTGTGGTATTTCATTGCAATGGAATGTCATTGTGCTATAAGAAAGGTTACACCTTACATGAAGTGATGTAAAAAGAAGGAAACAGAACCAGAAGAACATTGTACACAGCAACAAAAATATTGTGTATGGAAGAATTGTGAATGACTTAATTAGTATCAGCAATACAATAATACAAGGCAACCCCAAAGGACTAATGATGAAGTATGCTATCAGTCTTTAAAGAAAAAATAGACATTATTTGAAAGCAGACTCAAACCAGTATTTCTACTTTCTTTTATTCAAATATTCTTATACAAAATGACTAATAAAATGTGTTATTATAATACTGTACATGTTTAACCTGTATCTTATTGCTTATCATCTCACAGTGAGGGCAGAGGATAGAAGGATAGAATTTAAAACTCAAAATTTATAAAAAAAATGTTAAAATTTGTTTTCGTGTGTAATTGGGATAAAAGTATATAATATATATATAACATATATATATATATATATATATATATATCCTAGTTTTTTTTAAGAATGCCTTTTTAAAAAATTTTTCTCATCCTTCTCCAATTTAGTATTTCTTAATCCAGGGGTTCTCAATTCTGTTTTAAATTTTATTTTATTTTAAAAAATTTTACCCCAAATATATGTAAAAGTGAATTTCAACCTTTACTTCCAAATCATTGAGTTCCAAATTCACTTCCTTACTCCTACCCCAACCCCCACATTGAGAAAGTAAGCTACTTGGTATAGAGTAAATAATGTGTAGCCATGAAAAACATTACTGCAGTAGTCATGTTGCAAAAGTAAATATAACCCCTCCCCACAAAGAAAGAGAAACCTCTAGGAAAAATGAAGTGAGAAGGAAAACAAAAAAGCATGCTATTCTGATACCATCAGTTCTGTATTTGAAATGGATAGCATAATTTAGCTTAAGTCCATCAGGGAAATTGTTTCAATAATTTTTTCCACATTTGTTTTTGCTAATTGTATTTCCCTCCATACATTTTCACTCTACTTTCCCGTTCTACCAGTACCTTCTTCTCTCTACCATTAATTCCATTTAAAAAATATATTATATCTTCAAATTCAACTCCCTCCTATGCCTTTCTTAAATATATACTTCTTCTGTCTGTCTTAATAAATGAGAAAGTTCATCTTTCCATGCAGGGATATAAGCAATTCAGTACCATTAAATTCCTCATGAATTGCCTTTCCTATCTACCCTTCCTATGCTTCATTTGAATTCTGTACTTGAAAATCAAATTTTCTGTTCAGCTCTGATCTTTTCATCAGGAAAGTTTTAAAGTTTCCAATTTCCTTGAATGTCTATCTTTTCCCCTAAAGGAGTAGGGTTTTTTTTTTCCAATTTTCCTAGGTGTTCTCAATTTGATGGACTTCCCCTCCCAAAAAATGTTTTAAGAGGTACACAATTTTACATAATAATAGTAAAAACTTTATTTATTTGTTTGTTTATTTTTTTATTTATTTATTAGAATACTCCTCCGTATTCCAACTACATATCTATGTAACTTCATACTTTCTTCATATTTCTTAAACAAACTAACATATTATAACAAATTGAATGCTGAGCAGTTGTGAAAATTCATGTGTTCTCTCTTAGGACAGATACTAAAAAGATTGATAAAACATGTGTAAAGCAGTATCACTCTTCTCACATTTTATTAAATTTTGAAAACCATTAATGTTTTCCATAGAATCTTTATTTTTAGGTTTTTGCAAGGCAGTGGGGTTAAGTGGCTTGCCCAAGGCCACACAGCTAGGTAATTATTAAGTGTCTGAGGCCAGATTTGAGCTCAGTTACTCCTGATTCCAAGTGAATGAGTTTACATTGTTTCTATAGACCTGATGGGAGGAAAAGGGTTCTATTTAAGATAACAATGTATATGAATATACATATATAGATATTTATTTATATATAATGTTTTTAATCTATTATCTAAAGCATGAATTTGTATTAAATGATAAGATATCCAAATTGTCAATGATATTTTGTAGTGTAGTTTTCCAAGTAGTAGAATCCCTAATAGAGGAATTCTTTTGAATTTTCTTTTAACTGTTCCTATACAAAGCAACAGAAAAAAAATTCAATCTTGTCACATTAATGTATTTTATAATTGTATATATGTGTGTATTCCCAATCTTAGTTTTTAAACATAGTTATTGAGCAAATCATTTAACTTTTCTAGGAATGCTCCAGGCAACCCTTAGCTGCAGAAAAAATTGCCTTCCAGCAGATATTTTCTTTCCCAGGAGTTCTCTAGATCACTGAAATAATAGTTTGATTTGTTATTTTTGTTCATATTCCTGTTTATAGAGCTGGATTATTTAAAAAATAAAAACCACAATTCTGAAATATAGGCACTGTTGGTATTAGCATTCAAGATCCTAGGATGTAGAATGCAGAACTAATAGACAATTAACTTTATATGATTTTAAAATAACTGGAAAAGTCTCATTGTACAAACCATCATCCTATCCAGCTAAAATTAATTACTCCCATTGAAAACACACATGCACACACACACACACACACACACACACACACACACACACACTTTTTCACTAAAATGCAAATACTAGTAAGAATTTGACTAAACTAATATCATGTTAATTATTTTTAATTTTTGAAAAATAAACAGAATAGAATGAAAGCTGCAATCCGTTATTGGAACAGAGAAGCTCTAAAGTCAGCCAACAGAATTCTACCTGAATCAGTCAGATGTGAAAATTTTTAAAATTTACTTAATAAACTCCATGGTATTTCCCTAGCACCTATAATTTTGTTTAAAATATCTGTTTTTAAATGCTGCCAAAATTAGAAAGGAAAACAGAAAACCTGGGGTGAAAATTTGACAGGAATTCCGATAAAAGTCTCAGTGATGATTTGGAGCTTTTTTGTGATTTTATATAGCTTTAATTTCTTCATTTGAAAACTGTGGATTTCTAAGGGTATCTATGGGATTAGAATGTCACATAGGCATACACACACACACACACACACACACACACACACACACACACACACACACATATATATATATATACACACACAGAAATAGATGAATTTTATACTTGTTTATAAAAGCATATCTACATAATATAAATGAATATTATCTAATGCATATCTAAATAATATATATGCAAACATATAATTTTACTAATATCTAAATTAAATGTAAAATTTCTTTCAATTATGATGGTAGGCAAAAGCCCATTATATGACGAGGGATCCATAGATTCTACCAAAACATCAAGGGAATTCATGAAAACCAAATGACAACATTAAACTCAAAATGATTTAGAAGAATTTGAGGCTTCAGGGTTGTTCAGTAAATAGATGTTTGCACCTAGAATAAGGAATTCAAATGATGTTTCAGACATTTACTATTTTTTTAGTCCTGAATAATTCACTTAACTTCTATCTACCTGTTTCTTTAGGGTTTTATAAGAATAGAGTCAAATAGTACTTATAAAATGCTTTGAAAATATTAAAGCACTATAATAAGTGCAAGTTATTATTTTAAGGATGATATTCTGTTGGAAGAATGAGACTTCGAGTAATTCTTTCCCTACATATGCTTGCAAAATGTGAATCCTCTTTCACTTAGACTTTATATAAATTTCTGTGAGGGTCATAAATTCAGATGGAGAGGAGTTTTTGCAATAATGTTTCTCCTTTTGAAAGCTATTTAAGATTTGGTGATTGGTTTTGAATTGATCATTCTTTGTTTCTTTGTTTATTTTGGAGGGATACATTGGTAAACTCAAACCAAAGAAAATAGGAAATCATCCCTGAACCCTTAGGGCCACTCTAAAAACCATGTGGGGAATTGGCATACAAACTAAGGATCTCTAAAATTAAGATTAACATTTTTTTTTTCAGAAAAGTTGAAGCTCTCCATTCAACAGATCAGGCTATTTAAGAATAGCTATCTCCCTAGTTGATGAGGCAGGAAATCATCCTATTCTGTGGCATAAGTACAGTATGAACAGGTGAGTGTTTCCAGAAATTGAGAAAGCTTAGACAGCACTGGAATGTACATACCATGCCATTACATATCTGCATTGTATATTTACATTAAGGATAACTGTCTTTACAACCTTCCCTCTCCCTAAAATTGCAATGTAGAAGTATAAAATTTTCCTTGGGAGAGAAAAATATTATCATTATTTACAAAAAATTTAGTATTTCTAGCTCTTTGCCAAGATTGTCCTATAGTCAAGATAGTTGACTATCATGACATTCTGTTTTTGGCAAAGTATTCAAATCATGTTTTATGGCATGAATTTAATTATTACTACCATATAATACATTATGACAAAAATTTCCCCATGAAAATGGAAACTTTTTCATAAAAGAACAGTTCTCTTATCTTTAACTCCAGAAATCATAAACCATAATGTGCTTTCAGCAAGAAAATAAAGAGATTCTTCAGCAGATAGTTGAAATTTATAGCATTCCTGTTTGAGCAAAGGAAAGAATGGTAAGAGAAACTTATGTGCCATTTCTAAGCAAGTTAAATTTATTTATTGTGCTAACTATGTTCCCACAAAAAGGAAAAGAGAACAGTGTCTACCGAGAACTTTCAAGGCTTTTGTTTGCCAACAAATTATTTGCATTATCTGAAGCTCATTCATATATTTAAAGTATGGCTTTGTCTCCCTGTTAGCTGTCATCCAGAAATGAGACCTCCAGACACAAGACTCACCCTCAGTATTTCTTCATTTACTGCTTTTCTGTTTCACCATAACTTATGAAGTCAGTGATTCCTACAGTTCTCTTTCCATGAACAAAACTGTTAATGGGATAGAAATATTTTATCCACATTGTGAGAATTTTCTGTACTTTTCCTGATGATCAGGATCATGGGAGTAGGAAAGAGGGAAGACAGGAAATATGTCAATATCTGGAGAGATAAAAATACCCTCATATTTCTTCTCAGTTATCTTCTTTGAACTTCATAATTATGTGTTGTTTTGAACATTTTGATAATAGTTAAAAATGGTTCTTATTAAATGCTCCTTATATGCTATGCTCTAAATCCTCCTTATGCTAATTTAGTTTTATTTTATTTCTTTAATGCTTTTCCTTTTTTCTCTTTTTGCATTACTATCATTGATTATTAGTGAATTAACTGACTTGGAATGATTCCACAGTTGATAAACAAGCCAGATAGAATATTTAGTGTCATTTTGGGTATCATGGGGTTTTATGGGAAAACTTAGGAAAAGGTATGTTAAACAAAAATAAAAAAGTTCATATATTCTTCTGAATTTTCAGAGTCTCATTTCACCTACTGTTTTAAGGCATTTGTGAGTAATGACTTTTAACTTAACCTTTGTTTCTAGTTTTTATTTTTAGAGAATAGCCTCTCAAATGGGGACATAATTTATAGCTGCTTGAAGTACAGATTCATGAATACTGTTTCTCTCTCTTATCTCTATGCCTGCAATGTGAAAGGGCCAAGAAGAGAAATCACAGACTTGGTAATTCCTCCAGGTCATTGGTTCCATTCCTTTTTTCCTTAGTTTGTTGTTTATGTTGATCTAAGCCAGTTAAGCTATTATGTACCTCCCAAAATGAGAAAAATAAATCAGGTCACAGACCAAGTGATAGTGAAATTTTTAATTTTTCTTCATCTTACAAAGAAATAGAACCTCATTACAGATATTGGGGTCAAATAATAAAAGGATATTGGGTCAGATGGCCAGTTTTAACTTCTGCTTATTTTACATGAAAGTAGAATTTTATTAATGATGTTGTGGTCAAATCCTCTATTTTTGTCCAATGAGCTTTCTCAGGATTTGACAATAGTCATGTGAAAACTTAAAGATCATTTTGTTTCCCCAAAATCTCTCTCATTTGAGAGTTAAGCAGGATGCTATATTTCAGTACTTTAGCATACTGCACCTGAAGTCATGAATACTCTGGTTCTAATCCTTCCTCTGACATTTTTATGCTATGTGACCAAGCACAAAATCACTTGTCTTCTCTGAAGCTGTTTCCTCATTTTTTAAATAGAGATAAATGCCTTTAATGCTTACACTTTAGTGCTAAGGTGAGGCTCAAAAGGTGCCAATTATGTAAAACACTTATTAAGTCTTAAGTGTTATATAACTGATAGCTATTTGTGTAGCTATTTTTTTTTTGCTACAAGAGATAGAATGGCATAATGACTACAGGGTTTCCTTAGGAGCTAGGAAGAATGGGATTAAAATCTTATTTCTCATAGTATTGAATTCCTAACTTTGAAAGTCTTAAATCTCTTTCCCTGGGAATCTCTTTAAAACAACAAATCTCAAGGAAAATGTAGCTCTCAAGGAAAATGTATGCAGAAAATGTTCCTCAACTGAACCTATACCAAAGGAAGCAACCAATACAAAACCAACATATACCAAATTTTTTCTATGTGTGTATGTGTGTGTGTGTGTGTGTGTGTGTGTACACATATACACACCTAGATGCAAATCTACAACTATATCATTAATTTCTATTTCTCACTCCCAATTATAGCTGCAAAAACCCATATCTATCTATTTTTTCTATAATCTATCAGCTATCTTTATCATCACTATGTCTAAATCTACATATTCTATATGTAAAATAAACTCTAAAATTCTTATCTATTTACATTTCTTACCCAATTATTTATTGATGAAAAAAACTGAACCCCAGGGAGAGGGAAATCTTACTCATAGACCCATCATCATACAGTTTTTCAGCTAGTTAAAGCTAAAATTTTAGCAAGATAAAGTTAAATTGCTATTAAATATTTCTTCATATTAAAACTTTGTCTTCAATAATTGGTGAAGGTAAATAGAAAGTAAATAAATAGAAGGTAAAATAAAAGGTAAAATAAAAAAATTAATTGATATAATTTAATAATATAAAATAGGAGAAAGAAATAAAAGATCTTTTTTTAAAATAGTTAAATAGAATACATAATTGAAGGTAAATAAATAGAAGGTAAGTAGAATGTAAAATAGAAGGTAAAATAAAAAAATAATAGATAAAGCTTAATAGTATAAAATGGTAGAAAGAAAGAAAAGATCTTTTTTTTAATCTGTTCTAGTTGACATTTAACAATAATTATGATGGAGAGGAGATGCAATGTCCATGAAGCTAGAGAAGAACTCCTTATTACATGTCATCACATAATCTATATTAATTTATTGATGTATTTAAAACTCTTCATAATCCATCCTCTTACATTCCATTACTCTTAGACATAACTCATAACCACATACTCTTTAATACAGTAATTCTGTTCTCTTTGCTGTTGTTCCAATAAAACATTTCAAATCTTGCTTGGGTTACACTTGGATTTGAATTTACTTTCACAAAAATGTGGGAATAAAAAGGGAAACTGCATACAGGTATGTGTTATCCAGTCTTCAGTGTATTTCAAAACCATTCTTGGGAATTAGAATAAATAAAATTTAAGGAATTGCCCAGTATAATTGCATAGCTAGTTATATTTTCAGTATTAGAGGAAATCACATTTAGCAAAGATACACCAATGAAATCAGAAATGTTAATAATATCTGTATTTATGCAGCACTTCAATATTTACAATGTGCCATGTTTAATGAGTTGATTCTTACAACTCTGGGAAGTAAGTGTATAATTCTCATTTTATGAACAAGGAAAGACTCTAGGCAAGGTTATATTCAGGGAACTATGGTTTATCATAAAGCAGTCTTAGAAAAGATTCAAACTCAATTATTCTTGACATTGAGTTCCATACTTTTTCTTCTCCATCACCAACCTTTCCAAGCAAATTAAGATTGTATTAATTTGAGTGATATTTATAAGACATTAGCCACAGGATTCCCAGTTGACTATCAATGGATCATGTATAGAATACAGATTTCTTATGATAGTGTTCTTATTAAATAGAGCTTTACTCTATCACACAATATCTATTTTCCTTGTAAACATTTTATCTATGTTTTTGTATAAAATTAAAATATCTTATTAATCTATGTTATTGGTGTTGGTGCTCAGTCATGTTCAATTGCTAATGTTTACATTTAGAGTACACTTGGCAAAGTTACTGCACTGGTTTGCTGCTTCCTTATCCAATTCATTTTATAGATAAGGAACTAAGAAAATAATATTAAATGACTAGCACAGAGATACACATTTGGTAAGCATCTGAGTATAGATTTGAACAGGTCCTCTTAACGCCAGGGTTAGTACTCTATATACTGTACCACCTAGCTGTCATTAATCTACAATTATTTTTCTCAGTTTTATGTCTTTTGAGACTTATCATTAACCTTATCAATATCTCAGGAAATATTTGCAGAGTTAGATGACTGTGGCTATGGAATGTTACATTTGATGTTAGACTTGAATGAAATATTGATAAATTTTGTTGAACTGATTTTTTTCTTCTAAAAATTCTTTCTAACAATCCATGGGTTTCTCATTAAGAGAGACGTACTCAGAAATGAAGGTAATGAATAACCAAAAGGTATCAATAAAAATTCTTATGAAAATAAAAAATCTGAAAATAAGAATATTTGATAATAATCATTTTAAAACTCTCTAAATGGAAATAATTGGAGAATTTTTTTTGTTTTTGTTTTTTTATTTAAAAGAGTAAACAGGGGGCAGCTAGGTGGTGCAGTAGATAGAGCACCAGCCCTGAAGTCAGGAGTACCTGGGTTCAAATTCGTCTCAGACACTTAATAATTACCTAGCTGTGTGGCCTTAGGCAAGCCACATAACCCCATTTGCCTTGCAAAAACCTAATAAATAAATAAACAAACAAGCAAACAAACAAATAAAAGCAAACAGGATTCAAATGAGAGAACTTTTAAATTCCTGCAAAAATTAAACCTGGAAAGTTTAGAATGAATTATTTAAACTCTCAGTTGAAAAGTGCAATAGCAAATCCTTTTATTTAACTCAAGATGTCATGAATAAATAAACAAATGATTAGACATTAATCATAATATAAGCAAAAAACAAAATGAAAACATCAATTTTTCCAATGAAGATACTAATGTTAGGTGCTTTCTTGAAACCTGACTTCTCTATTCCTTTCTTCAGTTCATTTTATGGATAAGGAACTAAGGTGCTTGGAAAGGTGTCTTTCAAACACACACACATACAAACAAACAAAAAAACCACACCACAAGAATGGAAAAGTAGTCAGACCACACCAAAATATAAAATATAGGAGATCTGTTCTGACACAATTGTAAGACTTTGAGGGATTAGTGTGCCTAAGGGAGGGGAAGATACCAACTTTTGATCAACATTTTGGGCCATATTCACACCAAAAAATATAAATGAATACTAATGGAATGACTACTAACTCATATATTAACTTCCTCATCTACATAAACTACTTCTTTAGAAGTTAAAGTGGATTAAGGTTTTCAGGTTTTAGACCTCAATGACTTCAATGTATCTATAGGAGTCATCTTGGTTCAAAAGAGCCAGGAAGTTGGTCATTTGTGGTGATTATATCAAAACTCATAAGATATTCTAAAACCTCTTGAAAAAAGATCAGTAACAAATCAAGGATTTGGGGTTTAACATCCATAATGAAAATAACAAATGAATGAAGAATATCCATTTCTAAAATTTCAATATTTATTTTGATGGACACTTGCATAGAACTTTCCAAGAATAGGTACACCTGGGCAAGACAACATACAAATAGACAATGATCTGAAATGAAAAATAAGAAATTAAGAAACAATGTAAAAATATGAGTGCAGACTGGGTAACTTTCAGGATGCCATAAAACTTACCTTAATCCTCAAATTCCCATAAAAACAGCCTTACATTTTATAGGTGTTCATAGAAAGCATAAGACATAGAGCACTATTGCAGCTGAAGACCCAAAAATTAGTATCATAGATATAGCAATGGATATATTTAATCTATATCAGAGCAGCCTGCAATCTCTAACTAACAACACACTATAACCAAAGGAAGCAACAATGTAAATTAAAGATCACAAGACTGTATGAGAAGAAACTATAGCAAGAGTGGCAACCTTGTGATGTCCAGGGCAAGAGAGGATAATCTAATGCTTTCCTAGATAACCACTAGTGAACTAGTAGGAGAACATGGACAAGGAGGAAAAACAAGAATATATTATGTACTGTATGTTTGAAGGGAACTTATTAGTATAAGAACACAAGGGATGACTAGCTGGCACAGTGGATAGAGCACCACCCCTGGAGTCAGGAGTACCTTAGTTCAAATCCGGCCTCAGACATCTAATAATTACCTAGCTGTGTGGCCTTGGATAAGCCACTTAACTCCATTGCCTTGCAAAATCTAATATATACATGTGTATATATATATATATATATACATATATATGTATATATATACATATATATGTATATATATATATGATCACAAAAATATTTCAGAGAAATGAGTTTAGTCCATATATGTACACAGTAGCTTCTCCCAAGAAAAATAATCAATCAGAATACCTCAGGTTATTAAAGAACCATTTCCCAAAAACCACTTGAAAATGGATTGGATAAATATTAGTATTTTATTGACTTAGAAGTAATTTCTCAGACTCAAAACATTTTTATATTCTGAAAGTAAGTCAAAAGGCTAAAAAAAAGTAATAATACTTATTTCACAACAAATATTATGGGAAATTAAATATTGTGCTTGTGTATATTATATTGAAATGCCAAATATACATAAAATATCTGTTCAGTGGTATGAAGAATAACATTAATAGTAGATTTATCACGTAATAATCAATCTTCTGAAACCTATATTTCTTTTTTTTAAATATGTTACACAAAAAGTACACATTAGATTTTTTTCTTGCCATTTGGTGATTTGTTTTTTCAGTTCCTTTGTTCTTTATCAGTTTGGATTTCACTTTTACCAGGTATGTCTTGCATTTTTTTAGAAAATGGAAATCAATTCAGACTTGTGTAAAATAATTTTATTTGCTAACAGTGTACAATTAGGAACTAAATGCTTCTAAGAGATATTAATTATTCTATTTATTTTTGTCTATTTATTTTACTCTATTCTATTCTCCCCTTATAGCTTCAAACTAGATTTATTCCAATATTTTACCATGGCAATTGGTTGGTTCTCAGATATTAAATTGGAGTGAAATAATCTAAGGCAAATCTCTTTTTTATTATTTTTAATTTTTATTTTTTTAATTATATGTAACGATTGTTTTCAGCATTAATTTTTAGAATTTCACATTTTTCTTCTTTCCTTCCTTTCCTCCACTTCCACTTGATAGTGAGTAATCTGTTATAGGTTACATATGTACAATAATGTTAAAATATTTCTAAGTTATCATAAAAGAATCAAAAAAGAAAAAATATGAGAATGAAAAAAAAACGTAAAGCACATTTTAAAAAATGAAAATAGTATTCTTTGGACTGCATACAGATTCCATAGTTCTTTCTCTGTATGACAATGCTATTTTCCATCATAAGCTTTTTTTTTAGGTTTTTGCAAGGCAAACAGGGTTAAGTGGCTTGCCCAAGGCCACACAGCAAGGTAATTATTAAGTGTCTGACACCGGATTTGAACCCAGTTACTCCTGACTCCAGGGCTGGTGCTTTATCCACTATGGCACCTAGCCGTCCCTTTTATGCTCATCATAAGCTTCTTAAAATATCTTTGATCATTGATTGATCAGAGGAGCTACATCTATCATCCTTAATCATCCCACAATGTTGCTGTTAATGTTTACAGTATTCTTTTGGGCCCCTCACTTAACCTAACATCAGTAAATATAAATCTTTCCAGGTTTTTTGAAATTCACGTATTCATGACTTCTTACAAAAAAACAATATTCCTCACATTAATATAGCAAATTTTTCAGTCATTTTCCAAATGATGGGCATCCTCTCAAATTCCAATTCTTTGCCACTATAGGAAGAGTTCCTATAAATATATTTGCTCAAGTGTACCTTTTACCTCTTTTTAATGATCTCTTTGGAATATAGATCTTGTAGTAGTAGTAGTAGTAGTAGTAGTAGTAGTAGTAGTAGTAGTAGTAGTAGTAGTAGTAGTAGTATTGCCAGATCCAAGAGTAAGCAAAGATTTTTAGATTTTTGTGAAAGTTCCAAATTGCTCTCTAGAATGTTTGGAGCAGTTCACAACTCCACTAATGATGCATTAGTATCCCAGTTTTCCCACATACTCTCAGCATATATCAGTTTTTTTCATATTAACCAATCTGATAATGTGAAGTTATACTTCTGAGTTGTTTTAATTTGTATTTCTCGAATTAATAAGGATTTATAACTTTTTAAATTCCTTTTGCATGTTATAATTTTTTTATTTCTTGCTTGTTCATAAAATCTTTCCTTTTCCATAAATCTTATAGATAAACTATTACTCATTTTCCTAATCAATTTATGCTATCCCTCTTAATTTTACCTTGCTTGAAGATATTACAGGCTTGCCCTCCCTAGCTTATAGTATCATCTTTTATATCTAAAGCATGTTCAATAAGAGTAGGGACAGTAAGGGAAAAAAAACACAAATTAAGTTGAATTAGTTACGTTAGATCTAAAACTATATTATAAAGCAGCAGACATCACATTTGGTACTTGCTAAGAAAGAGAGGAGGGAAATAAATTAGGTACAAATGAAACAAGAATAAATGACTATAGCAATCTGCTATTTGATAAATTGGTTCCAGTTTCTTGGATGGATGAGAACTCACTATTTGACAAAATATGTTTCTCATGTTTCCCCCTTTTTGGATTCTTCTTTCACAAAATGACTAATATGGAAGTATGTTTAACATGCTTGTCCATATATAACCTTTGTCCTGGGAAGGGAGGGGAGGAAAAAAATTGGAACACAAAAATGAATCTTACAATCCTTACAAGTAATTGTGAAAAAAGAAATAAAAGTGATAAAATAATACAAATCTATCATGTCTTCTTATAGAATATGAGCAGTTTATATTGAATTATACTTGAAAATTTATGTTGTCTATTTTCATCAGGAATTATTTTTCTCTACTTCATTAAAGATGTTAAATTAACTTTAATTAAAATTAAAGAGATAATTCAGAGTTACTTTGCTAAACTGCATGCCAATAAATTTGATAACCTGAATGAAATGGATGAATATTTACAAAAATACAAACTGCCCAGAATAACAGAAGAGGAAATAATATACCCCATTTCAGAAGAAGTGGAAGAAACCAATAATAAACTCCCTAAGAAAAAGTCTCCAGGGACATATGGATTTAAAAAGTGAATTCTACTAAACATTTAAAGGACAATTAATTCCTCTTCTTCATAAGCTATTTTTAAAAATAGAATTTCTTCCTACTGGGGAAAGGTCAAACAAGTTATAGCATAAGAATATTATGGAAAACTATTGTTCTTTAAGAAACCATAAATGATCGGACTATAGAGAAGTATGGAATAAGTTACAGGATCTGATGCTGAGCAAAGGGAACAGAACCAAGAGAATAATGTATATATCAGCAAACACATTGTGAGATGATCAACCCTGACGGATGCAGATGCCCTCAGCAGTCCAGAGAGCTAATACAATTGTATTAGACCAGCTATGGACAATACTATCCCCATCCAGAGGAAGAAAAACAATAGAAAACAAAACAAAAATCTTTCAGAATCTGAAGAACACTACATTCACTTTTTAAAAATTCTTTTTTATTTTTCAAAATAGCAAGCCATTTCCCAATTGAAAAAATGGTTGCTCTAAATCATTATTTATTAGAGAAATACAAATTAAAGCATCTGAGAAGAACCACCTCATACCACTCAGACTGGGCAATATGACCAGAAAGGACAATGATCAATGTTGGAAGGGTTGTGGGAAATCTGGGAGACTAATACATTGTTAGTGGAGCTGTGAACTCTTCCAAAATTTCTGGAGAGCAATTTGGAATTATTCCCAAAGGGCAAAAAAATATGTTCATACCCTTTGAGCCAGCAATACCACTACTGGGTCTATACCCTGATGAGATTATGAAAAAGGATAAAAACATCACTTATACAAAAATATTCATAGCAGCCCTATTTGTGGTAGCAAAATTTGGAAGTTAAGTGAATGTCCTTCAATTGGGGAATGGCTTAACAAACAGTGGTATATGTATGTCATGGAATTGTTCTTTTAGAAACCAGGAGGTATGGGAATTCAGGGAAGCATGGAAGGATTTGCATGAACCTGATTATGAGTGAGGTGAGCAGAATCAGAAAAATATTGTACAACCTAACAGCATCATGGGGGTGATAAACAATCTTGATGGACTTGCTCATTCCTTCAGTGCAACAATCAGGGACAATTTAGGGCTATCTGCAATTGGAGAATACCATCTGTATCCAGAGAAACAATTATGGAGTTTGTACCAAGACCAGAGACTATTACCTTCAATTTAGGAAAAAAAAAGTTATCTTATTATGTAATTTTGCTATCTCTTATACTTTATTTTTCTTCCTTAAGAAAATGATTTCTCTCTCATCACATTCAACTTAGATGAGCGTATACCATGGAAACAATGTAAAGACTAGAAGACTGCCTTCTGTGGGGGTGGGGGAGAAAAGCCAGAATAGGGCAAAAAATTGTAAAGCTCAAAATAAATAAAATCTTTCTAAAAAATATCACTTATGTCTTTATTTCCCTTAACTCTAATTCCTCACAACAAAAATAACTAATCTGTAAATATGTTTAACACAAATGTGTTTGTGTAGTATTCCCTTAACTGTTTGCTACTAAGATAAGGGGGATAGGAATGAAGTTGGAAGGAAATTTTACATCTTAAAATATATATGTATGTGTATGAATGAATGTTGAAAAACTTTCATAACATGCATTTGGAAAAATGAAATATGGGGGCAGCTGGGGGGCACAGTAAATAGAGCACCATCCCTGAAGTCCAGATGACTTGGTTCAGATATGATGTCATACATTTAATAATTGCCTAGCTGTGTGACCTTCAGCAATTCATTTAACCTCATTTTCTTAAATATATAAAATTTAAAGGAAAAGAAAATTTCAATTAAAATGTCATATGATATTCAATTTTGCTGATTAAACTATTATTAGTTTAAAGACTGCATCCTTTGTTTTCTGAAATATTCAATTCCATATTTTCTTCTTCTTTATGGCTACTACATCATGTAATCCTAAATATACTCTCTCAATAATGCAATTTTTTGTGGTTATTCATAGTATTCTTTTCTATTTGACTCAGAAGATGTAAATTTTATGTATGAAATTCCGGGTAGCTTTCTTTGTGGATTTTCTTTTAGAAGGTGATTGATAGATTCTTTCTATTTCCACTATGCTATTAGAGTTGTAAGTGATGTGGAGTTTTTCTTTTCAGAATTATCAAGGGGCACAGTAAATAAAGCACCAGGTCTGGAGTCAGAAGGACCTGAGTTGAAATCTGGCCACAGACACTTAATAATTGTCTAGCTATGTGACCTTGGACAAGTCACTTAACCCCATTGACTTGCAAATTTAAAAAAACGATTAATGAAATTTTGAGTCCTTGTTCTTTTAGAGGGATCATATCTTTTTAGGTAGTCCAAAGATCATTAAAGTTTCTTCTTGTCTTCTATAAATATGCATTAGCACACACACACATATATATGTGTATGAGTCCTACTTTCATATTTGTCTACATTAAGATACAGTCAATTATCTCATGCTATCAATATTCTTTGAAAAGCAAATTTTCATTTTCACTATTAACTAAATCTCCTAGCTGCATTCATCTGACTTCATCCAAGTAACCAATAAAAGTACTGAACAGAAAAATGTCAAGGATAGTACACCCAAGACATGATAATAGAAAGTTGTTGTTTGAAAGAATAAATTCTCTGAAATTATTTTCACAAATATTTTTGGAGGAAAAATGTATCATTGCATAACCAAATCAGTTTTTAAATCTTGGCTCCTTATCTAAAAGTATCAGTTTCCTATATTAGTTTCTTTCTTTATAATCCAATAAACCATTATATCTTCATTAAATTTTGTAATGTCTCCTCTTTGCCTATGTTTATTCCTTTGATTTCCATTATTTGTTTTATTGATTATTGCAAGTTTTATAGTACTATGGCAAATAACATTGGGTAAAAATACAATTTTTTTTTATTCCCATACAGAAAGAAAAAAAATTCTAGAAACAACTTTATTAATACTTAGTGTACGGTGGCTAGGTGGTGTAGTGGATAAAGCACTGGCCCCGGAGTCAGGAGTACCTGGGTTCAAATCTGGTCTCAGACACTTAATAATTACCTAGCCATGTGGCCTTGGGCAAGCCACTTAACCCTGTTTGCCTTGCAAAACCCTAAAAAAATACTAGTGTATTACTTAGAGGAAGAAAACCACAAAAACTATTTTCTTTGAATTTCAGCAATTTTTAAATATCATTGGTCTCCAATTAAAACACGACAATTGCTCAGTCTTGCATGTTATACAAGGGATATTAGGGATAAATATAAAAGTTTATTTACATTATTTGTATGCAATGGAGATTTCATTTCTTCATAATGATTCTTCTGTACAAAGCAACAAAGTATGGATAATCTCTGACTTTATTTATTTTTATTAAATCCTCATCATCTGCGATTAGTTGCACAGGGTCATTGGTGAACTGTGAATCAACATTATCCAGACCATAATCATCAGTCATCTGAGGCTGAAAGAAGGCTTGCTGATTTTCCACCGTTGTTAGAGGAAATTATTTTTCTTTTATAATAAACTTTCTTTTATTAATTAATGTATTAGTGTGATTTTTGATTTTTTCAATTTTTAAAATGATTAATTTTGTCTATTTTACCTTAGTGTTGAACCATCCTTGTTTTCTGGGTAAAAATCTAACTTCACTGAGGCAAATCATTTTATAAATAATATGTGAGGGTCTTAACATTATTCTAAATTAAATTAAATTATTAATTATTTTAGATTATTTTAAAATTTCCATAAACATTTACTAATAATGTCCTCTGATTTTGAAATTAGCACTATATTTGATTCCTAAAGAAATATGATAGACAATTTTCTTTCTCAAATTTTGAAAATAATTTGTATGTCACTAGATATCAATTAAATTGATTATATTATAAGACATTAAAGTAATTCAATGAAAAACCTCTTGGATAGGGGAATTTTCCTTTTTTAGATAGCTTCTTCACAGCAAGTTCAATTTCATTTTGTGGAATTAAATCAAATTATCTATTTGGTGTTTTGTTAAATCATTATTATTTAACTGTTATTTCAACTTCCAGTAAAGATGGTGGAAAGAAGACAGGCACAGTGCTAATCTCCTGATCCTCTCTCCTGATCTTCCCTCATATGTAGTATGAAACAAACATCTTAAAAGAAATCCAATCTACAAAACACATAAATAGAAAATAGGAGAAGAAAATCTACCTCAGTGTTTATCCTCCAGAATCATGGGTAAGTCTGGGCACAGAGGGCAGAACTCTGCCAGGAGCACAGGACAGAGTCAGAGCCTGAGAGCTAGACTTTCCTGATCGGCAGGCAGGCGAGAGTCAGAGAGCTTGACTAGTCTGATCAGGGGGGGAAGACTAGAGGTTGGAAGCCTAAAAACTGGGCAAGCCTGATTGGCCACAGGGGCTACTAGGGAGCAGAGGCATTGGTTGTGGCACTGACAATCTGGAGCTTGCCAGCAGAGCTGGAGGGTGAGTTCCAGTGTGGAAGAGTTGCAGTCATACCTTCATACTCTTCCCAGAACAAACACAATTAGAGCCTGCCACAGGCTAAGAGCAGCAGACTTCCCTCAGCTGTGAAGAGGGAGAGAAAATACCTTACTCAAGGGAAAAGCCCACCTTAGACAAAGAGAAAAGTATTCAATTACTTGATCCACCTCCTCCAGGCTAAGAGAAAGGGCCTCAACTTAAGGTCACAGACAGTCCAGAGACAGCAACCAACACATCCTGGAGTTACTAAACCCAGTGAGTAAAGCCTCTAGGATATCTCAATACCAAACTTCTGTGAATCAGCCCCTCAGCAACATAAGGTCTTAGAAAAAGAAGGGTCCATAGAGAAATTCCTGGAAGGAAAAGACCCTAGCTCAGAGAGACCTAGACTCTCTGAGGAGAATATGATCTGATCTCCAGCACAGAAATACATCCTTGAAGAAATCATAAAGGAGTTTAAAAATCAACTGGAAAATCTGGGAGAGACAATTAACACCTTGCAACAAGAAAGCAAATCATTGGAAAATAAAATTGGACAAAATTACCTGATGAAAAAAAACAGAGCTTAATAGAAAATTTGGCATCAGAAAGGAAGCTCAAGAGACGCATGAAAAGGTAAAGAAAAAAACTGCTATCCGATAAGATGAAACTGATTACATGCGAAAGATTCTTATAACTCTTGAGAATTGTTACTCTATCAGAGAGCATATACTTAGCCAGAAGTGATGGACATTCATAAATTTTCATTAACTCAGATAGAAACATTTAAAAACAATATGTCCTTAAAAGATGGACAGTAAGGAAACAGGAGAAAGGAAGAGTTTTAATGGGGTAGATCTCATTACATTAAGATGCAAAAGAACCTATTGTAATAGAGGGGAAGAAAGAAGGCTTTGAGAACCACCTGAATCTTCCTCTGATCAAACTTGGCTTTAAGTTAACTTACACAAATACACAGTTAAGTCAAGAAAGTTATCTTAGTATTTAACTATTATAAGGTGAAAAGGGGAGGGAGGGTAAAGGAAGGGGAAGAAAAAGGGAAACTAACAGAAGGAAGGGAGGGAAGAAGGGAAAAATGGAAAGGGGAAAGAAAGGGGAGAGGGGTTGATATAGGATGGCAAACACACTGAATGGGGTCTATATTCAGAAACAAAATACTAGGGAATATGAATAAAGGGGGGAAAGTGGAAAAATACAAACAGAAGGAAGGTCAATAAGGAGTAAATAATTATAACTTTGAATGTGAATGGAATGAACTCTCCTTTATAACATAAGAGAATAGCAGAGTGGATTAAAAACCAAAATCCTACAATATGCTGTTTACAAGAAACTCATTTGAAGCAGAGAAATAAATATAGAGTAAAGGTAAAAGTTTGGACCAAAATATACTTTGCTTCAGCTGAAGTGAAAAAAGCAGGTGTAGCAATCCTTATCTCAGACAAAGCAGCTGCAAAAATAAATAAATAGCATTAAAACAGATAAGGAAGGAAACTATAACCTCCTAAACATCACTATAAGCAATAAATTAAATTCAATACTAAATGTGTATGCAACCAATGGTATAGCATCCAGATTCTTAGAGGAGAAGTTGAAAGAGCTAAAGGAAGACACAGACAGCAAAACTCTACTAGTGGAAAACTTCAACCTCCCACTCTCAGATTTAGACAAGTCTAAGCATAAAATATATAAGTAGCAAGTTAAGGAGATAAATAGATTTTTTAGAAAGCCTAGTTATGATAGATTTATGGATGAACCCTAATGGGGATAGAAAGGAATATAGTTTTTTCCCTGCAGTACACAGCACTTACACAAAATTTGACCATGTACTTAGGCATAAAAAATTAATGATCAACTGAAGAAAAGCAGAAATATTGAATACATCTTTCTCAGAGTTTAATGAAATGAAAGTCATATGTAATACTGGACCAAGGATATACAGACTGAAAACTAATTGGAAACTAAATAATCTCATTTTCAAAAAAATGAGTGGATCAAACATCAAATTATAGAAAGAATAAATTATTTCATCCTATATAATAAAAATAATGAAACAACATACCAAAACCTATCAGATTCATTCAAGGCAGCTGTCAAAGGTTATATTATATCTTTAAATGCTTACACGAATAAATTAGAGAAAGAATAAATCAATGAAATGAATATGCAACTAAAAAATTAGAGAAAGAACAAATTAAAAACTCCCAATTAAACACCAAATTAGAAATCCTCAAAATCAGAGAAGAAATTAATAAAATTGAAGGCAATAAAACTATTGAACTAATAAATAAAACCAAGAGTTGGTTTTATGAAAAAATCAAAAAAATTTATAAACCTCTCATCAATTTGATTTAAAAAAAAGAAAGAAGAAAACCAAATTACAAGTGTCATAAATGAAAAAAAAGGTGAACTCACCACCAAAGTGGAAGAAATTAAAGTAATAATTCAGGAATTATTTTTCCCAACTCTATGCAAACAAATTTGATAATCTAAGTGAAATGGAGAATATTTACAAAAATATAAGTTGCCCAGGTTAAGTAAAGAGGAAATTAAAAACCTAAACAACCTTATCTCAGAAAAAAATAATTCAACAAGCCATTATTGAAATCCCTAAGAAAAAATCTCCAGGGCCAGATCGATTCACAAGTGCATTCTATCAAACATTTAAGGAACAATTGATTCCAATTCTATATAAAATTTTTGGAAAAATAGGTGAAGACAGAACTCTGCCTAACTCTTTCTATGCCACCAATAAGATTCTGATACCAAAACCAGGAAGAGTTAAAAAAGAGAAAGAAAATTATTGACCTATCTCCCTAATGAATCTAGGTGCCAAAATCTGAAATAAAATCTTATCCAATCAATTACAACAAATTATCACTAGAATAATACACAATGACCAAGTAGGATTTATTCTAGGTATGCTGGGTTGGGTCAATGTTAGGAAAACTGTTTATATAATAAATTATATCAATAACAAACCTACAGAAGCCATATGATTATATCAATAGATGTTGAAAAAGCTTTTGATAAAATGCAACATCCATTCCCACACTAGAGAATATAGGAATAAATGGATTGTTCCTTAGAATAACAAGTAGTATCTATCTGAACCCATCAACAAGCATCATATGCAATGGGGTTAGGCTAGAGGAATTTCCAATAAGATCAGGGATGAAACAAAGATGCCCATTAGCACCACTACTATTCAATATTGTATGAGAAAAGTTAGCCTCAACAGTAAGAGAAGAAAAACAAATTGAAGGAATTAGAAAAGGGAAGGAAGAGACAAAACTCTCACTCTTTGCAGATACAAATAATAATCTAAAAAACTACCAGAAACAATTAGCAACTTTAGCAAAGTCGCAGGTTATAAAATAAACCCCTATAAAGCTGTGACATTTCTATATATGACTAGCAAGATAACAGCAGGAAGAACTAGAAAGAGAAATTCCATTCAAAGTAACATCAGACAATATAAAATATCTGGGAGTCTATCTGCCAAGGCAGACTCAAAAATGTTTTAAAAACAATTACAAAACACTTGACACAGAAATGAAATCAAACTTAAATAACTGGGTGCACATCAACTACTCATGGATAGGTCGAGCTAATATAATAAAAATGACAATTCTACCATAATTTAACTACTTGTTTAGTGTCCTACCAATCAAAATTCTAAAAAAAAATTCCTTTAATGAGTTGGAAAAAAACTGTAAGTAAATTCATATGGAAAGTCAAGAATTTCCAGGTATTCAATAAAAAAATGCAAAAGAAGGTGTCTTAGTCTTACCAGATCTAAAATTATATTATAAAGCGTCACTCATCAAAACTGTCTAGTATTGGCTAATAAATAAAGTGGTATATCAGCGTAATAGACTAAGTGCAGTGTCAGGAAAGGATTAGAGTAACCTGCTATTTGATAAACCCAAAGAGTCCAGCTATTGGGATAAAAACTCTCTCTTCGATTAAAACTGTTTAGACCAACACTTCACACCCTATACCAAGATAATATCAAAATGGATACAAGATTGAGACATAAAAAACATTATCATAAGCAAACTTCAAGATCAAGGAGTAGCTTACCTGTTAGCTCTATGGAAAGGAAATCAGCTTATGACCAAGGAAGAGATGGAGAACATCATTAAAAACAAATTAGATAATTTTATTGTATTAAATTAGAAAGCTTTTGCACAGATAACACCACTGTAACTAAGATCAAATGAAATGTAGCAAATTGATAAACAATTTTTACAGTTAGTATTTCCAACAAAGGATTCATTTTTGAAATATATAGAAAACTGAGTCAAATTTTCAAAAAAAGAAGCCATTCCAAAATTGGCAAGTTGTCAAAGGATATGCAAAGGTAATTTACAAATGAGGAAATCAAAGCAATCCATAGTCATATGAAAAATTGCTTTAAATCATCACTTATTAGAGAAATGCAAAATAAAGTATCTCTGAGGTACCACCTCACACTTCTCAGATTGGCCAATATGACCAGAAAGGACAAGTATTAATGTTGGAAGGGATGTGGGAAATCTGGTACACTAACACATTGTTGGTGGAGCTGTGAACTCATCCAAACTTTCTGGAGAGCAATCTGCAATTATGCCCAAAGGGCAAAAATGAGCATACCCTTTGATCCAGCAATACCACTACTGGGTCTATATCCTGAAAAGATTATGGAAAAGGGTAAAAACATCACTTGCACAAAAATATTCATAGCAGCCCTGTTTGTGTTGGCAAAGAATAGGAAATTAAGTAAATGTCCTTCGATTGGGGAATGGCTTAGCAAACTGTGGTATAGGTATGTCATGGAACACAATTGTTCTTTTAGAAACCAGGATGGATGGGAATTCAGGGAAGTCTGGATATATTTGCATGAACTGATGCTGAGCAAGATAAGCAGAACCAGAAAAACATTGTATACCCTAACAGCAACATGGGAGTGATGATCAACCTTATTGGATTTGCTCATTCCTTCAGTGCTACAATCACGGACAATTTAGGGCTATCTGCAGTGGAGAATACCATCTCCATCCAGAGAAAGAATTGTGGACTTTGAACAAAAAAACAAAGACTATTACCTTCAATTTAGAGGAAAAACTGTTATCTTAGTATGTAATTTTGCTATTTCTTATACTTTATTTTTCTTCCTTAAGGATATAATTTTTCTGTCATCACATTCAACTGAGATCAAAGTATACATGGAAACAATGTAAAGACTTACAGAATGCTTTCTGTGGGGCATGGGAGGAGGGAAGCAAGAATGGGGGAAAAATTGTAAAACTCAAAATTAATAAAATCTTTCTAAAGAAAAAATATTTAACTGTTATTTCTTCTAAATTGCTTTACTAACATGTGATTTTCATATTAGTTTTCATGATATTCAAGTTTTATTCTCATATATATAGTTGTGTACAAATAGTTATGAATATTTTTAATGTACATGTGTATTACATAAATAATATATACAATATGTGTGTATACACAAATGCACATGCGAATTCATTTTATTTTCTTCCCATTCAATTTCTGTTTCATTCAATTTAGCCCAAAAGTTGTCACTTTTCTTTCTTTATAAAAAAGAGATTTAAGTTTTCTTTCTGATACTTTGTATGTTCTTTTTTGTTTCTAATTCATCTGTTTGTCCTGGCAAATAGGGATGAATATTGAGCTGATTTTTTTTTTAATGCAATAAATCTTTATTCTTTCCATATGATATTCATACATTATGATAAATTTTATATCATACAAATGAAATATATAATAGCAGAAGAATCTGGAACAGTTGAACTGAATTCTTAAGAAAACTAGAACTTTTAAGAGATTAGAAATTAGGCTAGAGTTCCTTCTTTTGTGCGGTTAAGTCACTTAACAAGGGTGACGTAATTCTTGCATCAGAGATAGGGTTTGATCACATTTTTTTTTTCTGACATCGACTACTCTTTCCAATGTACATTAAAAATTTCCTGACTATAGAGGTTTTCTGACACAATAAATATTACCTCCTATGTATAGCATGCCATACTATGCGCTAAGGTAGAAATAAAATCTATTGCTTTCATTGTTTCTATATTCCACTGAAAGGTTTACAAAGGTATTCAAAAATTCTAGCAAACAATTTCTCTATTGGATTTTGAGCTACTTGAGAACAAGATGACCTTGATATAGTAGATCCTTGTAGATATTTATTGAATTAAATTAAATTAAATGGAAAAGCTCCACTAAATTATGAACAAAATAACTCAGTATATGTATATATATATATATATATATATATATATATGTATATATATAGTTATTTAACTTGTTTTCTCCTTATTTGTTCTTTTTCTTCCCATTTCAGTCTTATCTTACTCTTTATGACCTCATTTGGAGTTTTCTTGGCAAGATGTTGAAGTGGTTTACCATTTCATTCTCCAGATAATTTTGCAAATGAGAAATTGAGGCAAATAAGGTTGGTGACTTGCAAGTATCTGAAGCAAGATTTGAAATCACAAAGAGAAGTCTCCCTGTCTTCAGGTGTGATATTATCCACTGTGCCACCAAGCTGCCAACTTTTTTACTATTGCTTTAGTAGGTCCTTCTTGCTATTAGCTAAATATATTTCCTTCAGACTCCAAATGCAGACTCAGAAAGCTTTGTTCTGAGATGTAGTATGATAAAAATGACTAACATGCCAGATTTTGAAACAGAAAGCTTTGGGTTTAAATCATTCACTTAATATTTACTTTCTTGACCCTGGACAACTCATTTCAATTCATAGTACTTCAGCTTTCTTATCATTATTTAAATGTGCCCTGGATCACTGTACAACCCAGATATGTTGCAAGGTTCAAAAACTGTTCTAGTACAAGATCTAGAAGAATCCTCAGGGACCACTAGGTCCAATGCCCTCATTTTGGTTTTTGCCCTTCATTATCGAAGAAGATCAAAAAGACATCACTATGTTTGAGTCAAATTGCAGTCTGTCTAATTGTGGCTGATCAGATCAATATGAGCTCAGAATGCTCTACCACAGATTGGAGCACAAAAAGTCCATGTGAACACTGAGGTGCTTACTCATTTTATAAACAAGTAAACTGAGCACCAGTGAGGTTGAGTAAGAAAAAGTATGTGGAATACTTTGCAAGTTTTAAAGAGCTGTACAAATATAAATTATTAGTGCTATTACTGTTGTTACTGTTAGCAGCAGCAGTAAGGGTTTCTCAGATACCTTGTCATGTCTAGCACAATATACTGAGTCATCTAATTTAAAAATGCACTTAAAATATCTTATGTCTATGCAAGGAAATCTCAGGATCAGGAGTAAACTAAGTAAGTTAAAAACACAGTGTCTTTAGCTACTCAATTTGATTTGGAACACAGGATTATATCTTAATGACCAAACAAATTTATCCTACAACATGTTTACCTTTAAATAATTGAATGTATACAGAATTTTAAAGTTTATGCAATGATTTGTAATTTATTCCTTCAGATAATTTTTTTCCTGCTGTACTCTTCAAACTGTATCCTCTTTCACTCTCTCATTGCTCTTCCAGTCATTCATTTCATCTGATGCCCATTTCTAATCTTTGATTTTTTATTGAAATTGTTCTCCTGATAGACACTCAACATATATCTTAGGTCTAACCCTGAATTCTGCTCACAATATCTTTTTGATCTAACATCCTGTCTTGGGTACATATTGGACAACAGCTTCTCAGCATGTGCATCTTTTCTAAAACAATGATTTCTCTAAAATCCTTAAATGTCTTCCCAAATGTGTTCCTTTATCCATATAGACATCCTATAGGTCATAAATTCCTTATCCTGTGTTTCTTTAGGGATTGATCTTCGCCAGAAAATGATGCTATTCTCTTCTTAGTCACATAAGAAATTATTTAACTTAGTTAATGCTCTAGTACTTCATACATATTTATTAATTGATTGATTTGCATTTCAAAATGAAATTATATTTCTTTTTGTTTTATTCTAACTAGAATTGAACTGACCATAGTCTGGTTATAAAGATTTCTGACATTACAGTTTCATGCTTATAGCAAACAATGTCAGGAAAATAAGCTTTACCTGAGGTTTTCTTAATCCAGGTAAGAAATAAGGAGGGATATACTGGAAATGAAAAGTGAATCTGTTCACTTTCAACTTTTATCTAGATTGAATCAGTTTTGACTTTGGAAATAGAAAAATCCAAATCGAGTTATGGCACATTTTGAATACTTTTCTGTGACTTCAAATCATACATACTGTTTTATCATGAATCTGTCTTAAGCTTTCACTTGTCTAGTCAATTCTAATACAGGATAAGTTGTAGAGAAGGTGCTGACTTCCATTACTAGAGACAGGTAAAGACTTAATTTGTATTCATACATGGAATCATATACAAATATTTCCATACTTATGCACATATTTTTAATTTGCCTAGCATAAGTAACCAAAACAAAATTACACATTTAATATGGTATTGAGATAATACATGGTTTTCCTCTTTAAATTTGTGCCAACAAAATATAAGCTTTAGCAATGATATCATAAGAATCTGCAAAGGACTCAAGTGTATGTCCAAAGATGTATTTTTCTTCTTTCAGTATCAATCTTGCTGAGTGGAGAAGGGCATCTCCATTGTCTACAAGTGAATGAATTGTTCCCTTCCATCATTTTAACTCCCAAAACCATTCCCTGAATTCTAAAGGAATTAAATACTTAAGTACTAGAGCATTAATGTTTTATATACCTTTATCTTTGAGAACTCTGACAAAGAATTTCCAAAGCTATAAACCAAATAATCAACAAACTAAGCCACTTGGTGTTGAATTAAAAGAGAATTAAGAGAATTAAATGAGACTTTGAGAAGTTAGCAGATTCATACTACAATTGTCTTCAGACCTAAATTCAGTTACAGTATGCAAAATAAATTTTTAGATTCAATGAATGTGTAGGACACAAGTCTAAATATAGATGTATTCTGAGGGTGAAATCCTAGTGTCTCAATAATAACAATAGCAACAACAAAAGTCAGTTTGACTTAATGAGATGAATTTAAAAGATTGTTATATCAGTGACCACAATATGTATTTGTGTGTGTGTGTATGTCTGTGCTTGTGCAAACTTTATGAGATGATTCAGAATGGCACACACCTCACTAACAGATTAATTATCCATTTACTCAGAAACAGTGGATTCACTCCCTTTCCCTTTTTCTTTAATGGAATCTCTAATGACTTCTTCCTTCCTTAGATGTGGGGTGGGGGGGAGAGGGTGGGAATTCTCCATTTCAAACTAAAAGTGGACTTTGAGTTATAAAGGAATAAGTCGTTTGGGATATTCATACCCTATTGCTATGTGCTAGGAGCTTTTATTCCTAATTCTTGTTCTATTTTTTTCCTTCAGAATTCAAGATTCCTAAATGTTTGGGTACAGTTTTAGTCTTTGGTGGCTTAAATCTGCACTGACTCTTGAAAAGCATTGTATGAAATCATTTTTTAATGCTTGATTTCTTGAATCTCCAATCTCTCTAATTTGTGTATCATACTCTAAAACTCCTCCTTCTAAGGGTTTTTGTTGGGGGCGGGGGGAAGAGGCTTGGCGGTCACTTAGAGGGGGAAACATAATCACCTTATAAGGGAATGTTACAGAACTCGGCCCCTCATTGAGTAAGAGTTCATGGGAGGGAGGACAGAGGGGATAAAAGGGTCTGCTGAGAGGTTGGGGGGAGCGGGAATGTGATCACAGAAGAATAAAGACTGATTACCCACCTCAGGCGCTCTGTCTGGTTCTTCCCCCATCAAAGAGTGGGGGCCGGAGGTACCCCGAAGACTCATCACGCGTTGGACTGGTGAGTAAGAGGACGGACTAGCATAAAGAAGCCGGCGTTGTAAATAAAAACCCGGCAAGTGGCCCCCGAACAGGGACCTGATTTTGCTAGGGAATGTCTGAATCCGCTGGTCGGATTCTCCAGACAGCCTCGGTCGTTTCTGACCGGGAGGAAGGAGAGGGCGTTTACTCTCAGATATTGCCTGAGGGACATATCCCTATTGTGTTGACTATGCTTCCTTTCTCTCCCCTTTCTCCTTCTACTCTAATCACGCTCCTTGCCGTGCTGGCCTGTCTGATTGTGCCCTGCTGCCTCCTTCTCTTTTGCCGAATGGGAACTTTCCAGTTCTGCCACCTGTTAGGATTGCAGCCTCGGCTAGTAGACAGCATGGGGGGCCGGAATAGTATTCCCGCCTTTGAGCCGGAGGAAAAAGAGGCCGTTGCAGTGCAGCTTTATAAACTCTGCGCTAAGCATGGTCGTAAATTACCTATCAAGACGTGCCGTGCTTTTGTTGAGAATATCTGGAACATCTGCCCTTGGGTGCAACATAGTGGGATCCAACCAGATAAATGGAAGGTGGTAGGGCAGCAGATGGCCTCCTATAATGACACCTGCCCGGGAAAACTGACCCCCAAGGATTTTACAGTGTATAAGATAGTGGATGCAGCCCTGCATCCCCAGAAGGTGACTTTGGCACGAACAATCAGCACTCAGGTGGGTAGCTCGTTGGCGGGATCGGATTCAGAGAGCTCAGAGGAAGAGGGAAGGCCACCCCCTCCCCTGTATCCGTGGGAGGAACTTAGAAGAAACAATGGGGGAACAAGGGGCCCCCAGGGAGAAGAAAATGCCGCATGCCCCTCCTTACCGAGACAGAATGAAAAGGGGGAGGGCGATGAATGTGGCACACTTAGAGATTCAGGGCCGGAAGTTTCCGAGCGCGGGAAGGGAGGGGTGCAAACAGCCCTCAGGGGTGGCAGGAAGAGGAGCGTGAGTAGGTGGGACCGGGAGGCTGCTGACGAGGAGGGAGAAGTCCGCGCTGATTGGACAGCTGCCGCGCCCCAGGCTTGGCGGCCCAGCCAGGAAACAGAGGCAAAAAATCCCCCGTGTTCCTTGTCCGCCCTTCAGAGATCCCCTCAAGGGCTCCGCCCATCCGGCCTACTTGCCACCAGTGCCTCCATAGCAATAGAGAAAGGGGAGGAGGTGGACTGGGATGACTGGGGCCTCTACCCGGTATTTACGGACCCCCTTACCGGAGCCCGAGACTACCGCCCTGTCCCTTTTAAGATGCTTAAGGAACTTAAGGAGGCCGTGACTAAATACGGCCCAAGCTCCCCTTATGTAAAAAGACTGATGCAAAACCTCTTTGCTACGCACCCTTGGACCCCTGCTGACTTTGACGAAATTGCAGCCGCGTGCCTAGATGCCTCCTTATATTTAGCTTTTAAGGCTCAGGCCCGCAGAGAGGCCTCTAAGCTGGCAAAATCCCGGGGTTATACTCCCCTGGATTTAGCCATTGACCTCCTGTGTGGAACTGGAGCCTATACTGACCCTGCTGTTCAGGCCCAGTATGGCCAGTTTGAGCTAGAGACTGTTAAAGAAACACATGTTGCAGCTTGGGATAAGATTGGAGCCATGAAAGGGGGGAGAGCCACACAGAAGTTGGTTGGGCTGAAGCAGAGAGCAGATCAGACACCCCTCTCAATTTTGAACGAGGTTAAAGAGACAGTGACTTGTATAATGGGAGACACCCCGGGATCTGATCTACTTATGAGACAATTGATTAAAGAGGGTCTTCGCCCCAAAGGGATCGCAGCCATTAGCAGCCTTCCCCCCGACGCTTCATTAGAAGGAATTGTTGACAAATTGCTGGACATGCCCAGCGAGGATTCAATTCAAGCCTTAGTGACTGCCATGGAGAACCGGGAGGATAGCCTCCTGACCGCCCTTCACGGTATGCAGGTGAGACCCACCTGTTTTGGGTGCGGAAAGCCAGGGCACCTCAAAGCACAGTGCAGGCAGCGGCCCCCCTCCACTTCAGTTCCGACCTGTTATTCCTGTGGAAAGCCAGGTCACATAGCCAGGTTCTGCCGATCCAAAGGGAAGTCGGGAAAAGGGAAAGGGAGGGGCCCGGCCGTGGGGGCCCCCCCGTGCTCGAAGACAGCGGCCCCATTACTGTGACTATCCCCGTGAGGGTTGACTATAGAGAAGGGACACAGCAGAGAGAGATCGGGCCTTGGGAAACCTCGATGATTCCCATTGAGCTAAATATTTTCCCAGCGCTCATCACAGGGGCTGAGAGATGTGTGGACTTAGTCACCCATACCCAGGTCATTTTTGGTCCCGGAAGTCCCACATCCGTAAGGGTCACAAACCCCCACCCCTTTCCCACCTTGGTAAAACAGGGCCAAGAGGTAGGAAAGGCGCTGCCCTTGCGGGCCCCTCCCGCTCATGTGAACTGGGTCCACCCGGTCAGCTCTGGGCGACCACTGTTAACCGTCACGGTGGAAAATCAGAAGCTCGAAGGGATAATTGACACTGGAGCCGATTGCTCTGTCATAAATAGGGGACAGTGGAGGCGCGAGTGGCCACTCCTACAGAGCCCTCAAGCAGTGACGGGGGTGGGGGGCAATAGATCTGCCATGAAAGCAGCACACGCCTTACGGTGGTCAGCTTTGGAAGAATCTGGACTCTTCACCCCACTGTGCCTACCCGACCTCCCTTATGCATTATGGGGTAGAGATATCTTGAGCCAGCTTAACCTGACACTTGCCACCCCTGATAGCCTACGGGGAAATTAATTGGGGCCACTCTAGAGATGAGCTTTTCCCCCAGAATAACATGGATTAATAAGAAACCTATTTGGGTTGAGCAGTGGCCCCTGACAAAAGAAAAGCTCATCGCCCTCACAGACATAGTAATGACCCTCCTGCACGAGAACAAAGTGGAACCGTCCCTTAGCCCGTATAACTCCCCCGTCTTTGTCATAAAAAAGAAAGGGGGGAGTTGGAGAATGTTGATTGATCTTCGGGCAGTAAATGCCAACATGGTACCCATGGGGACCCTCCAACCTGGTCTCCCTATGCCCACTGCAGTCCCGCAAGGGTGGACTATTATAGTGATTGATGTTAAAGACTGCTTCTATAGCATTCCCCTCCACCCGGAGGACAAAGAAAAATTTGCCTTTTCCCTCCCCGCGATCAATTTCCAAGCCCCCAGTAAACGTTATCAGTTCACCGTCCTACCGCAGGGAATGGCCAATAGCCCCACCCTGTGCCAGCTTTACATGGATACTCTGCTACATCCTATCTTTTTAAACAGAAAGGGGGAGTTGGCAGGTCACTGACCCATTCAGACCTGTCTCAGGTACTATTTACCATGAATTTCCTACAAGTCAGGGATGACGGCACTACAGCCGCCCAGAGATTTTTCTCCCCAAAAGGACATGCTAAGAAAGAACCAACGCTCCTGCCCTCTCCCACCAAGGCCCTACCAGGCTCTAAAGTCATGTGGAGAGATGAAGAGGGAGGTTGGCATGGCCCTGTAACGGTAAAGAACAGAAGACAGGGCCACCTGTCATTTCATCCCGAGGATAAGATAGAAGAGCCAGAAAGATGGCTCCCTGTTTACAAGATAAGAGACCTTGATTAATGCCCAACCCTACGGGGTGAGAGGAATTTCTTTCTTTTTCAGGCCTTCTGATCATCGTAGGGATCCTTGGAGGTGCTCCATCTGAAGGAAATCCGACATGGGGAATACTCCGAGTTATTCCCTCTCCCCTTCCGGTAGCACGGAACTCCCCGATCTACCCTCGCCTGCTAGTGACCAATACATCGATGGGGCTCCCTTCTGCCTCGGTGGGGCCCCTCATGTGTGGCCACAGGGGAAGACATCGAGGATCCCATACCATGGAGGGATTGCCAGATGGCGGGAGGATACCCCCTTGAGGGTGAACAAGGACGCTGATTCTGGGAATCACCCTACTTGTTGTCTGTTTCTGCCGCCTAGCTAGGCGACAGAGGGGCTATATGCTTCTTACTCAGAAAGCCTTCATGGCCATGGAGACGGGGGAGGATCCCCAAGTCTGGCTAGCCGCCATGCATGACATGTGACACCTAGGGGTAAGACGAGGTAAACCCCAAGACGGGCAACTTCTCCTGACCCAGCCACCTAAGACGGGCAAGGTCCTGGGTTGAAGGAGATGACCTAAGACAGGGTTCCTCGCCCCCGGCGGATCCCCAAGTCTGGCTAGCCGCCATGCATGACATGTGACACCTAGGGGTAAGACGAGGTAAACCCCAAGACGGGCAACTTCTCCTGACCCAGCCACCTAAGACAGGCCCTGAGGGTGTCGGGCGCCTAGGACGGGCAAGGTCCTGGGTTGAAGGAGATGACCTAAGACAGGGTTCCTCGCCCCCGGCTATCAGAGGCCAGTAGAAATGACACCGCTTAAGGCTAACCTCAGCACCGCTTAAGGTCACACCAAGTGATAACCTTGTAAAACAGAAAGGGGGAGATGTTGGGGGCGGGGGGAAGAGGCTTGGCGGTCGCTTAGAGGGGGAAACATAATCACCTTATAAGGGAATGTTACAGAACTCGGCCCCTCATTGAGTAAGAGTTCATGGGAGGGAGGACAGAGGGGATAAAAGGGTCTGCTAAGAGGTTGGGGGGAGCGGGAATGTGATCACAGAAGAATAAAGACTGATTACCCACCTCAGGCGCTCTGTCTGGTTCTTCCCCCATCAAAGAGTGGGGGCCGGAGGTACCCCGAAGACTCATCACGCGTTGGACTGGTGAGTAAGAGGACGGACTAGCATAAAGAAGCCGGCGTTGTAAATAAAAACCCGGCAGGTTTTGTCTTTCTGAAGTTTCCCAATATAAAATATAGTATTTAATGATTAAAAATGGCAATGAAATAAAGAATATCAATAAGAAATATAAAATGTGGCAAAACAACCAAAGGGGAAAAAAGAACAAAAAAAAGCAATATAGCAAACAACAGCAGCAATTTAAAAGTGGTCACATGCTACTTCGCAAAGTAGAGGAAGAAAAAGGAAGAATAACACAGATAGCTTGTTATTCACCTAATTATTCCTCAAAGATTAAATAAAGCATTGTTGTGTGGGTGTTAAGAAATGAAAATATTAATTCCACCTAGAAAAGTACAAGGGGGGTGTGGAATTATATCCAAGGTAGTCTCCTCACAAACTTATTCTTTTATCTTATATACTTATGATCAAGTTTTATATTCTGACCCTGGAACATAAGGATCTGAGTCTTTAATGGCAACTAAAATAATATTATTTATGAACATTATATTATTCTGTATAGAATTTATTTTAGATATTTAAAATAATAAGATTTTGAAGCACAATGTTAATTAAAATAATAAAAATATTAAACAATAGACATCATGTAATTATAATAAATTTAGAAAAAAGGTTTTGAGCAAAATTCAATATCTTTGGTTTGAAAAAACACTAGAAATCAAGTAGTAAATGGTCATTTTTAAAATAGGCTAATATATGTATGCATGTATGTACATACACACATACACACTAATATATATGTGTATATATATATATATATATATATATATATATATATATATATAGCCTATAGTGAAGGAGTCTAATAGCTTTTCAATATGATCAGAGATAAATATTTCCTTTGTCATAACTACCATTTCCTATATTTCTAACAAAACTAGCTTTAGCTTTTATTAGATAGAATACAAATATTCGATTAAGGAAATAGGAAAATGATTCTGTCATAGATGGGATGCCTTCTTAGAGAATCTTAGAAAATTAATTAAAAGTATAACTGAAATATTTATTAATTTTAATAAATACTTAGATATTTCCATGAGAATTATCAGGTTTTATTTTTATTGCTAACCAAGTTTAACAAAAGAGTAAATAAATTACATTTAATATAATTACAAAATGTAATGTAGTAGTAGAAGTAGAAGTAGGAATAGGAGAAGGAATAGAAAAATCAATTAAGACAAATTCAGGGACTACTATGAGCTGATACTATACAGCAAAATATTCTTTACAGAAACAAAATAAAGCCAATTCTTAGGGTAATAAAAATTGTTTATAGCTGAGTCATGTTAAAATAAATATTAAAGCATGTATATGTATATACATATACAAATACATATAATGATTTAAAATTTTTAACATAGTGACATAGAGATATACTGATTTTACTTCAATTAGTTTGTAGATTTAATGAAAAGCCAAATGGCCAGTTAAATTAATGCAACAGGGAAAAAAAGTTCTTTTAAGTTACTTAAAAGGTTAGTATCTCAAAAGAACTAGTAATGTGAGATATCAAAAAAAAATTTAGGGCTGGCTAAAAATAGAAGTCTACCAGTGAAAAAGACAAAAAGTCTTGCAAGTAATAAGAAATTCTAACTCAATATTCAGTAAATACAAGGGCATCAACTAATTAGATAAGAATCTTCTGATTGAAAAAAACAACCCACCACCACTAACAACAACATCTAGCCGGTTGGGAAAAGTGGGAAGTAGCTTGTTAGAAATTAGATTTAGATTAAAATTTTGCAAAACATATCCCATAGCTTTCAAACTATGTATAACAAATAAAAAGACATCATTTTCAAAGAGAGAAAAATGAAATGATCTCCTTTATACAACTATGTAAAAGAAAAAAAAGATGGAGTGACTGAAAAAAGAATAATTATAATTAAAGAAAAATAAAGAATTCCAATTTCATAAAATTAAAAAGCTTTTGCACAAAATTCATCATTATAGTCAGAATTTAAAATACTTAATTTGCAGAATAGGAGTTCTATAAAATAACTCTGATATCCAAGTTCTAATATCCAAGATTATGTGTATCTATGTATCAATGTGCATATGTATGTTTATGTACATATATATATATATATATATACTAAACGTATGTTTCATTCTTTATTAGATATGTGGTCAAAAATAATAGCAGTTTTAAAGAGAATAATATAGAGTTATTAATACCCCTATGAAGTGATGCTCTAAATCATTAACAATTAGAAAATTTAAATGAAATTAAAATCACTCTGATGCTTTTTAAAGTTCATAACCATTTCATTGGAGACAGTAGCAAAGTGCAAAAAGGGAAAGTATTGGAGTAACTTTGGGAATACAAGCAGGCTTATTTATTTTTAAAAGAGATTTAATGGTTCAACTGTTCTGGAAATCAATGTAGAATTATTAGAAACAAAATCATCAGACTGCCTATAACCTCTGACTCAATGATAGACTTTCACCTTAGTCACTTTTTAAAAAGACATAGAATTATTCTACAATACATGTATTTTCAAACATGATCATTAAGCATACTACATTAGAAACTACTAAGATATTACAAAAGAGAAAAAGAAAGGTAGGAATCTCACAAGATATATTTGTTACAGATAATGATTTTTTTTGGTTTGGGTATGTGTAGGCCATTGGAAAATAAGAATAATATTGAAAAAAAGAAAGAAAGGAACATCATTATTCAGTTAAATTTTTAGGCTAACAACCTACTGTATTCACAGATTTTGTCCCTTAGGAAATAACTGCACTAGACTCAAGTCAATGTATATTTCCATCCTCCTAAGATATTATTTACATGCTCCTTTCAAAGCAATTATTTTCATTTTAGCAAGCTAGAAAGGCCAGTTATTTGAAATCAATGTATTTTGCTAAAATGGCATGGACTGAACAGTAGTAACAAAAAATTCCCCCCCCCATAAAATTGAGTGGGACATATTATCCCATAAATTAATATAGTTTCAGAGGAAAGAATGGGCACACATATAGTGTACTCTAATAGAGAGATACACATGGAATCAAATCAACTCACATTTTTGATCCTATAGGTTAATGATTTTGTTGTTATTATTATTTTACGTTATCCTGATACATTCAAAAAGTGAATCTCCTTGAGAGGTTAATTCATTTAAATTCTTAGTCCTCTTATCAGTGGATGAATTTTACCGGACTCTGGTTCTGATTTCCAGTGGGAGTAATTTTTCCTATAAAGTGAAATTCTCTGCTGTGAAATACCATAATTAATCAGATAGAGAAAAAAGACTAAAATCTCTCATAATTCCATTGCATTCTGAAAGATGAATTTTAGAAAAAAGCAGAGCTAGACAGACAGAAATACATTAATAGACACAGAATAGAGACAGAAACAAACGAAAAAGGAGACAGAGACAGGGACAGAGAGACAGAAAGTGAGAGACAGACAGACAGAGACAGACAGAGACAAAGAGACAGAGAGACAGAGAGAGACAGAGAGAGAGATGCCTGTTATCAGGACAAATTAGGAGAAGAAATAGGCTTTTACTTAAAGGAGTTAAAAAATTTAGAGCTAATAACAAAAGAAAAAGTAGATAATATAAATGAAATTCTTTTAAAATCCTTTACAAAAAATCTAAAATAGAGAAACTCAAAAATTTTTACAACAAATACTTCTAATAAAAGTCTCATAATTAATGTGAAAGATATGTCCACATGGATTGTGTAGATGTGTAGATGACACATATGGATGTCATGGTTAGATATGATATTCCATTTTTTAATGTAAGACCTTACTGTAATAGGAATAAGGATCGGTTGTGTGATTTGATTAATAACAGGAGTTTCCAGATGAGTAAAACATCTGTCAATGCAAGTTAGGAACTTCTTTGCAACTTATAGTCTTAGAACTTTCCCTAGCACACATGAAGGATCAAATAATTAGATCAGAGTAACACAGCCTGTATTCATCAGGAATGGAACACAATGTAATACATCATATCTATAAATAATTCTGAAATTTAATATAATGATATTTTGGTAATAAATTAAAACAAATTAATCTTGGAAATAATGTCTTCCTGTAATTTCATTAATGTCCTATTATAGCAGTATGTACTTTTAAAATGTTTAAAACAACTTGTAGAGGAAAGATTTTAATTAATTTTATGTCACATACATTATTACATAGGAACTGAGGCGACACATTGGCCTCGTTTTTCCAAATTAGGTGTATTGAAGTCTTCTGTAAAAATGATGAGATAACAGATAAGTTCATTGTAAATGCCCATTATAAATCAAAGATGACATTTTCTAGATTTCTGTTTCACTCACTGTAAAATTATCTGGTATTCATATGGAAATGATTAGCCTTTTTTGTTCCATCTGAAGAGGGTTGGTGACCTGAATTCCTTTTTCATTCCTTTATTTTCTTTTTTTTCCAGTCTTTAAAACACCTGTCATTTCAATTATTTAAATTAATGATGTACCACAAGATGGCAGTAGGAGTATCCATCTTGAATCTCTGTTTATAATCAAGAACAAACCATTTTGGTTTAATTTATGTGAATAGTTAAGGAAATATCTATTACAAAGAAAAAGAGCTTGTGCTTTTGTCTAACTAGTGCTTGAAACTTGGTATACACCTGTTAGGGAAATAAAAGTTAACCATACCAATTAGGCAGAAGGTATAACAAAAGATCTCTTGACTAGGAGACAGAAAATGTATGTTCATATGGATTTCTTATGTATAACTCATTCACTGTCTATTCTTGGCAAATCATGTTCTCTCTTGTTATCAAACTATTTACCAAATATGGAGGGCTCAATTATATCTCTACTGCTTGAATTGTGCTAGTGTATATGTTGATAATTACAGTATTTAAAATAGTTCAATCTCTAAGGTCAAGTAAGGGTAAACATCACTGAGAGATATTTCCAATACATTTTTCATATTCTAGCAAAGGAGAAAAGAGAAGAAATCTTTCAGATAATCTCACTACTTATAAAATGGAAAATACATGTAAAAATTTATAATTTCTTTCTTTAAAATTTATTTATTTTCATCGATATGCACATGTATATGTCTAAGTTACAAAATTTCCTTCCATGCCCCCCTCCCCCCCACCCTTCAGCAGTGAAGTCAGGTTAGCATTGTACATACATATTTTGATAAATGTGCTTACATATTAGTAATTTTTGTTATGAGGAATTAGGTTTAAATGAAAGATATACTTAAGAGATAATTTTTATAAAGTGTTCATCAGATTCTGAATGGTTCAGTTTTTTATGAGTTTTTTTTCTTCCCCTGGATGGGGATAATATAGTCCATAACCAGTCTAATGCAGTTGTTCTAGCTCAATGGGACTCCTGAGAGGAATTTGTGGTTTCTGTAGGTAATGCAGATTGCAACCCTTTTGTAACTTAATTGATAATAGAATTATAGATTTAAAGTCAAAAAGTATTTAAAAGGGCATTTTTTCAGTCCTCCTTCTCCCCCTCCCAACTTCATTCTACAGCTAGGGAAACCAACAGCAAAAATCATGCAAGTGACAACCATGTTTCAACTTAGTTTCTCTACCATCAAGACTATAACATTTTCTGCTTTCTTACTTGGTCTATCAGAAAATTATTTCAAGCATATGTGTATCAAGTGATTTGTCCAAGGTCACACACTTAGTAAATGACAAAGGTAGGAGTCAAATCCAGTTTTTCTTGACTCCAAACTCAGCACTCACTTTATCTGCTACAATGTGTTTTCTTTTCAAGTCCATATATGATGCATGAAAACAATAATCCATGAAAATAGAGAAAAATCTTCAAATTTGGAAATACCAAAAGAATATTATTTTATAATTTTAAATTTTCTATTAAAATCAATTCATTAAACATCTGCTTTGTGCTTGATACTGTAACTGTACCCATGAAATTGCCCCACATTTTATTGTTAATTAAATTATATTTTATTGCTTTTTTTAATATCATCTGCATTGACCAATGTATGCTACCCCTGTCACCGAACAGTGAGGCACCCAACTAAGATTTTTTGGGAAAATAATAAAAAGAAACTGTAATGTAAATGTAATCAATGTATTGATAAATATCTCATAATACATGCAAAGCTTCACTAAAGGGGTGGTTAGGTTGCCCTGTGGATAGAGCACCGACACTGAAGTCAGGAGGACCTCAGTTCAAATCTGACCTCAGACACTTAATAATTACTTAGCTATGTGGCCCTGGGCAAGCTACTTAACCCCACTGCCTTGCAAAAACCTAAAAAAAAAAAGTTTCACTAAGCAAAATCTCAATATTTACAATTTTATAAGGTACACTAAAATAGTAATATATTTATGTACAACTTGCTTAACAATTCCCAATAAATATCTGTTTTGTTTATCTTGCTTTTCTTTAAAAAATAAAAAAGGAGAAAATGCTACTGTTATATACTAATTATGTGATATTATTTGTTAAATGTTACAAATATAGATATTTTATGCCCCTACTTTATTCTAAGTTCTTTGTGGAAAAGGAATGAGTCTTATCTAAAAATTTCTTTCTAGAGCTATTTAATTCAGTTCCTAGCATTTTATTGATAAACACTATGTTAAATTACCAGAACTGACTAATTTGTCCAAAGTTCAGTATGTATATAATCTATAATCACTGAAAGTTTCACTTCTTAATCTCAGAAATAACACAATATATAAACCTTCATATTTTCCATTTCATTTATATTCAGGGATAACCAAAAAATATATACATTGTTTTGCTGACTCTAGTAAGAGTAAAACATGGCTGTCTTTATCCTTGCCCTTTTCCTATTCCCCACTCAGTTCCAAAGAAGTAGCATTTCTCATTCTTGGATAACCTCTCACAGTACTTCAAGTCACATTGGTGAATAGAGATAACATGGCCCTAATTTTCCATCTTTATATTTTAATACATTCATCTAGGGAAGGCTATGTCTAACTCTAATTTTTAAATTTTACCTTTGTTCTTTCTGTATCCTCATTTTATCTTTTCTTTCTTTTTTTCTTTCTGTCTTTTTTGTTGTGGAAATGGTGGGAGTGTTTCATAGCTTTCCTTTCAGAAGGTCCTTTATCAAATATCAAATATAGTTTTTGAATATTGTCTATATTGTGTAATTGATCAATGCATATTTATTAAACAACTGCTATATCCCACACACTGTTCGGGATTAGACTCTTTAATGAAATATTGGTGAGTGTGAAGCTAAGGTGGCAGAGTAGATGAATCACTCATTCAAATTGTGCCAAGATTCCCACTCTAAATAACTTTGAAATCAAGCCTCCATTTAAATTCTGGAATGGCAGAATACAAAGTAAGGTGAGATGTTTTTCTAGCAAAAAAAGAGGAATCTGTGTTATGGAGTAAAGATGGGAAGGAGTCCACTCTAAACACACAACTAAAGTGGTGCTTGGCATCTCCGTTTTTCTATACTCTCTTCTGAGCTATAATCCAAAGATGGAAAAGAATACTTTTGGTAAAGGCAGATTAAAAACTATAAATCTGGCCACATCTTTTGATCCAGCAATACCACTGCTAAGTCAGTATCTCATAGAGATCAAAGAAACAGGAAAGAGTCATATGTATATATACATACATATATCCAAAATATTAAACTAGCACTTTTATGGTGGTAAAAAATTGGAAACTGAGGGAATGCCCAATAATTTAGGAATGACTGAACAGTTTATAATATATGATCTTTTCTTACTTTTTTTTTGCAAGGCAATGGGTTTAAGTGTCTTGCCCAAGACTACACAGCTAGGTAATTATTAATGTCTGAGGCTGGATTTGAGCTCAGGTTGTCCTGACTCCAGGGCCAGTGCTCTATCCACTGTACCACCTAGCCGCCCCCAATATATGATCTTGATTGAATAATATTGTGCTCTAAAAAAAGGATAAGTAAAATGTTTCAGAAACACATATAAAGACATGTGAATTTATGCAAATTTAAGTGAACAGAACCAACAGAACATTATAGGCAGAATTAGAAATACTATAAGAATAATAACTGTCAAAAACAACTACTCCTATCAATGCAATTATTCAAGACAATTCCAAAAAATTCTTTTTCTGCACTTCTAGGGAGAGAATTGACGAATGCTGAATTCAGATTGAGGCATTTTTTACCCTATCGTTTAAATTTTTTGGTTCGTTTTCTTTTGTAACATGAATAATATGAAAACAGGCTTGGTTAGTTTCATATGCTATAGTGTTTATCAAATTACTTCTTTCTCAAAGATGAGAGAGGAAAGGGAAGGAAAATAGTTGAAACTCAATTTTTTTGAAATAAGTGTTAAATATTTTATATGTAATTGGAAAAGATTTAATGAAATAAAACATTTCAAACACTATAAAATGACAAATCAAGAATATTGTTGAAAAAATCTTCATATATATGTACAAATATTTACTTATTTGATTGAGAGATTAGTCAGTCAATAAACATTTACTTAGTGCCAATTATGTGACTCTATACTAAATAATAGGGATACAAAGAGAGGCAAAAGACAATCCATAATCTTCATGAGTTCACAATTTATTTTGAAAAATCACATGCCAAAACTACATATGAAAAAGTTACATATAGAATCAGGTAGAAGTAATCAAATGGAGAAGAAATTTGAATGAAGATAGATATGGGAAGGCTGTCTATGGAAGATGGAGTTTCAACTTGAATGAAGACATAAAAGAAAAACAAATAAAAAGAGAATAAAAGAAGAGTCCAGGTACAAACACCTATAGTAGGGTGTTTGTAGTGTCAGAGTAGAGGACAAGACAATGCAAGAAATGTTGCAAGAGTAAAAGAATCCTTGGTAACCAATTAGGAATGAAGGATAGGTCATACTTGAAGGTTTTTGAATGACACCTCGCTTGTGAACTTGTCTTACTGGGAGTATGGCAATATCCTCAAAAGCAATATGGAAGTTAGAAAGAGGGAAGGGTTTCAAGGGAAAAACAATGAGCAATTTTGATTCAGAGGCAGCTGATCATACAATGAATAGAGCCCTGGACATAGTTACAAGAAAGATCTAAGTTCAAACTTGGTCTGAAATACATACTAATGTATTTTACCCTGATGGGTGGGTGATCTTAGTCTTAGTCTTGACTGTCCCAATTTTCTGAATTGGATAATGGGGATCTTCAATAATGAGGCTAGATTTGGATAAATGGATTTGAGCATCATCAGCATAGAGACAGGGATTTTCTAAATGAAGGATCTATTCAATTTCATATCTATGTCAATGTGTTTATATATTTTATATATATATATATATATATATATATATATATACATATATATATATATATATATATATATCACATTCACATATACAATGCCAAAGATCTCAAGGTTAGTTGTGAGGATCAAATTAATTTTCTGTACCTTGAAATGAATCTAATAGTAATTTTGAAGACTTTAATTAGCCAGCTAAATAAATCAGGTATGTATTGGGAATTCTGGCATTAGAAGTCAATTTTGGGGGGGGACTGTTTGCTGTTCAATTTTCTTTCTTGTAGATGACCAACTACATGAGGAGAGTATTGTTTTGATTTGAAAGCAAATTGTATTTAAGTGAGGCAAAGCTGTGCAAAATCATCAGCCTCACTCTCTCTTCTGGAGGCATCAGAACCCAGGGGCAAGACATAGGTCAAAATGAGTGGCAATAGTCCCAAATGCAGTAGGACCCAGTAGGCCAAAGTAGAAAGGCTCAGTCTCTTTCTTGGATGGTAACTTCTCTTCTCTTTTGATAGTAAAGTAAAATTCTGATAAAGAAAAGTAAGAAAGATGCCTTGCATAGCATACCCTTCACTATAATAACCATAATTATACGACTCATGCCTCCAGTCACTTGGTAGGTCAATGTCTCTTCTGTCTAAGTTTTATACTCTTCATTTCTATGTTGCTGATCAAAAATTGGTTTCTCTGACTTTAACTGGGGTGTGTAAGTCTGACTCCAGTTATAAATCTGAAGGTAGATTGTGTGTCTGTGAAATAACCTGATCCCCCTCTGATTGCATATAAACAATCAGAGTGAAGACAACCTAAGAAGACAGGAAGCTGATATAGTTAACTCTATAAGAGACTGAATGAATTTTTATACTCATGACATTTTGGAAAGGAAGAAATCCGAATATTTTATATGTCTATCTTATATCTAATAGCAACATAAAATATCAAGTAGGAGACAATAGTCTTACTGTTAATTGCATCTTTGTCAACTCTAACATAGAATAAACCTTATTAATGGGTTAGAGAATTATAAAGTAATCAATGATACCTTTTTGTACCAATGTATAACCTGACTGCTTGACTGCCAAAATTTTATGACCCTTTGTAATATTTCTTTTTTGTTTGTTTTTGCAAGGCAAATGGGGTTAAGTGGCTTGCCCAGGACCACACAGCTAGGTAATTATTAAGTGTCTGTGACTGAATTTGAACCTAGGTACTCCTGACTCCAGGGCTTTATCCACTGCACCATCTAGCTGCCCCCTTTGTAATATTTCTATAAATACTTCTTTTTTCCTCATTAAGCTCATGATTGGCATATTTAGTGATAACATCCACCCATGGAGTTGCTAAAATCCTAGAGCATAAACTTCATGGAGAAACTAACATTTTTGTTATTTCATTTTTGCCATAGGAAAATCATGGTTAATGATACCTTAAGACTAGTATCAGTAGAAACAGTAGTAGCAGTAGTAGTAGTAGTAGTAGTAGTAGTAGTAGTAGTAGTAGTAGTAGTTAGTAGTAGTTTTGGTAGTAGTAATAGTAGTAGTCATTAGTAGTAGTGTTGGTGGTAGTAGTAGTAGTAGTAGTAGTGGTAATAGTAGAGGTAGTAGTAGTAGTAGTAGTAGTAATAGTAGTTCAGATATCTCTTATCAAAGGAATAGCAGTGTCCCCTGGTTTGTTCCTGATCAGATATGGTAATCACACTAGAAAAGGAGGCAGTCCATTTGTAAGAGAGCATAGTCTTGCAAACCTCAGAATAGCATTGTAGGGATGACAGCGAGGAAGTTGGAGGGTTAATTCCTGATTCTGATGCTTACTTAGCTATGATACCTTTAGACAAATCAACTTTATTTTCCTCATCTGGAAAATGGAGACAATGATGAATATTTGCACAAGGTTGTGAGAAAAGTCCTTTGTCAATTATGAGAAGCACATAAATTTGAGTTATTATTAGTAAAGCCCTTCTAATCTATGATTCTTTCCTGTTTCCTTTTCTACTTTGGTTTGGCAAATGTAATTTAGCCCTGAATATCAAGTTAACTTGTCCTGGAAATAACAATTATGTTACTTCCTACCCTCTAACCACTATTCCACATTTAGAGATTTAAAGAACACCAGAATACTGTAGGTTCTTCATGCTTTGTGGCTTTGAGCATAATTTGTGACAGCCAGAATTTACTTTTGATTATTTTTCAAAGTATAAAAGTACTGGTTTATGGAAATCAAAACTTTATACAACTCGCCTTTTAAATTTCATGAGAATGGAGAGGCATTTTATCATTATTTTTTCAAATCAGAATTGATCTTTTACAGAATCAAATGAAGACAAGTCAATAAAGATTCATTAAGCTCTTACTATTTGCCAGGCACTGGATACTGGAGATGCAAAGGAAAGAAGCAAACGATATTTGCCCCCTAAGAAAAACTTTTTTTCTCAGAGAATCAACATATAAGCATATATATATATATATATATATATATATATATATGTATATATATATACATATATATATTTATGTATATACAATAAATATTATGGTTTATGTACACAAATACAAATGGTATAGTCATAGAATAAATAAAATATCATTTCATATATTATAATTAATGAGTTCATTACTTCAAACACATAGTTCCTAAAATTAATAGGATCATATGGTTTTTGATTAATTTGCAATTCTAAGGTAGCTAGTGAACCTAGCATCAGGAATTTCTAAATTCCTATTTCACCTCTTATACTTATTACTGTGTAACCTTAGGAAAGTCATTTAACCTCTATTTGCTTTAGGTTCCTCATCTGTAAATGGAAATAATTATAGTACTTATCTTGCAGGATTCTTGGCGATATCAAATGAAATATAATTTTAAGGTATTTATAGCAATGATACTATACTAATTTCCTAATTTTAACAAAACCTGGTTGAGTAGTTTTCCATCAATATTTTACTTTTATTTAGCTCCTAAAACTTCTGTTTTTTCAGTACTTAAGCCATGTGGGGGAAAGCCATACCATATCACATACACACTTACTTACACACACACACACACACACACACACACACACACACACACACACACACACACACAAACATACATCCCTGAACTAAAACCATATTGGGAAACATGGAATCAAAAAGGTAAATTACATTAGTTCTGTAACTATAGACCCGAGTTTTTTGCTGTGCAAATAAGAAGAGAATGTATTAGAGGTAGATTTTAATTTATACAAACTTGAAAATTCTTCTGATTATTTGAAAATGATTTAGCTACTGCTTTTTTATGTTAATAAGTGAGAACAGTGGATCTTTTTCATATTCAAGGTCTGAAAAAAATGATTAGGAAACAGATGGAGATAAAAATGCTCCAAGAATGAATGTTTGATAACAATTTCAAAAAGAGTAGTAATATACACTTAAAAGTCTGCTTACATAGAACAAGATCTTAGTTTCTTTTCTTGTTTTTAGCCTACTTCTTCACAAAAAGATTCAAGAAAATGTTAGATTGTTCACATCAAGTTCCAAGGAACTACCCAGACCCCTACCAGTTCATTATTCATGATTCCATCATTATTGAAATTGAAGTAAATTAGCTTCCCCTACCCTGCTCCAGGGAATATTTTGAGACAATTGATTATTTTCACAATTTCTGGATAAGTAGGAACTATTCTCTTTAGGAAGAAATACCTAATTCACTTATTGTCAAGAGCAAGGCAGATATGAATGTTGGTCTTGACTTTGAGTCACCTTATTTTCTATTGAAAGAACATCTCTTGTAACCCCAAGGCTGACTTGGGTCCAAAACAGGGAGTATCTAAGTTGATGTTCTAAAAAGAAATAATGATAGAAGTATAAAATTAGTACTAGAAGGAGCAATAGAGGCAATGAAGTGATGTTCAATCCCCTTATTTTGCAGATGGGGAAAATGAAGTTGAAAGAAATTGTGACTTTTGAAGGGTCAAAATGTCTACTAAGTATATCAGAATTTGAACTCAGATTTTCCTATATTACTTTCATGGCTAGAAAACTTGAATGTTTACATTACAGTACAACAATATCCCCCCCCCCCTTTCATAGTTGAGATAACTGAATGAGTTCAAATGATTTGTCCAACATCACACAGCTAGTATGTTTTGGAACTAGATTTTGAATCTAGGTCTCCTAAGACCTTATCTGGGACAGCTAGGTGATTCAGTGAATAGAGCAACAAGACTGGAATCAGGAGGATCTGAGTTCAAATCCTTCCTTAGATACTGTTGTTTGCCTCAGTTTCCTCATCTATAAAATGAGTTGGAGAAGGAAAGACTCTAGCATCATTACCAAGAAAACTCCAAATGGGGTCATGAAGAGTCAAACCACCTGAAACAACTAAACAACACCTAATGCAGGGAACCCCACCCACACTTTACCATACTGTTTCTGTATTCTCTCAAGAGAGGAAATAATTCTTAAGGTAAAGAAATCCATAATCTTATTGTTGATTATGTCTCAGATAGATGAGGATACTACTGACAATAAGAAGGAAATCACAAATCCTTGACACTCATTAGAAGGTTTTGGGAGATCTGAATGTTAATGAAGATCACTGACCATGAAAAATAACAAACAAGACAGACTGTTGCCATTTTATGGGTATTGCAAATTACAATGAGTAATAATACTGCGAAATGCTGCCAGCCAAGACACATTGTGCAAAATTAAGATGTATTATGAGGTTGCTGTTTTTCTTTTTTGTTATAAAAACTAGCATTTATATAGCACTTTAAGGCTTACGAAGACCTTTCAAATCTATTTGCTTTTCTCCTCAAAATAGCCCTAGGGTGTAGTTCTTATTATTTTTTTAATTTTACTTATTTAAGGCAATGGGGTTAAGTGTCTTGTCCAGGATCACACAGCTGGGTAATTATTTAAGTGTCTGAGGCCAGATTTGAACTCAGGTCCTCCTGACTCCAAGGCCAGTGCTCTATCCACTGCATCACCTAGCTGCCCCTAGGGTGTAATTATTATTTCCATTTTATGGATAGAAAACTGAGTATATAGAATATGAATGACTTCTCTAAACTCAAATGCTACTACATGTCTAAAGATGGATTGGAACTCATCTTCCTAATTCAAGGTACTAACTAAATACTAATTTTCCTTTAAATAGTGAACATTTTATTTTCAAGTAGGAATTTGTATCAACTTGCTGGACCTGAAGATTTTTCCTAAGTTACTGGAAGGGGTAGAGAGTGGACTCAAACCAGTAGGAGAATAACAAGCTTATAACATAATTCAGTGTCTTTATGTGAAGGAAATTTGCATGGGTACGTTTGATATACTTGGACATGGACATGGTATCAGAAAAGTCTGGGTTTAAATGCTTATTCAGACAGTTACTAGCACTAAGATGCCAATCCAATCCTTAAACCATTCTGTGTGCAGGTTTCTGCATCTGTAAAATAGCAATTGGCCTTGAACTCTACATCTAAATTTATGTATGATTCTATAATATACCCCTCCAATAAAGGGAGGCTTCAGAAAAGTATTTCCCTCAGAATCAGTTTAAATTTACATGATTTACTTATTTCTTCCTTCTCCATGTTTTCTGGATTTCCTTTAAAAATAGAATAAATGAGTGCATTCAGAAATCACCATATCCTGGGGCTTATTAGGAGACCTCTGCTCTATATTTCATTATATACGGTGAGGCATGGAGCCCTGTCATGTGGTACTAGGGCACACAATCTTTACTTTAGGTTTCAATTTTAATTTTAGGGTTCATTCAAACCGGATAAGTCTGGGAATGTATCTCGGCAGTGGTTTGTCAAACCACTGCTGTGCTCACTCACCCACACACGCTGGGACATTGATCACAATACAATGATGAATGTCTACCTGACCCAGATTAGAATTGAACCTTTTGATTGGGGTGGACACCAACTGAAGCAGATAAACAGGATTTGCTGTATGCTGTAAAACTGGTAAGTTTCCCTTTCCAAAAGGGAGCCTGCTAGACACAGTGATTTGGGATTTCCAACATAAAAGCTCTTTTATGTAATCCTCATCAGAAGAGTGAGTGATCCTTTGGACTCCACTCCCCAGTGAAGAAGGTGGAGTGAATAAGTATATACAATGACATATAAAGTTTAAGACTCTAACAGTCATGATATGATGTCCACTGTTATGTGAGTTTTGTTTTAAATCAAACATTAACCTCTCTGTGAAACAAAGAATCATTTTTTGAAGAGAAACAAAATCTACTTAATAAACTCATAGAGCTAGAAGAGACCAGAGGGATTTGAGGCAAGTGCGATTTTCAGCATTGAATAGAGTGTTGGTGTCATAGGCCAGAAGACCTGAGTTCAAATTTTGTTTCAGACACTTTATAGGCTATATTACCCTAGGGAAATCACTTAACTTCTATTTACCTCAGTTTCCTCCATTGCAAAATGAGGATAATAACACCTGCATTATCAGCATTGTTGTGAGGATCAATTGGAATGATTTTCATAAAATACTTGACACAGTGAATGACACATAGTTGCTATTTTATAAATGCTAGTGATTAGATTGAGGATGTGATTGATACAGGTAATAAGTGACAGAAAGTGGATTTGAATATAGATCCTCTGACTCACATCCAAGATTGATTTTAGAGCATCATGCTTACTCTGGAGACGAAGAGAAGGGAACTGACTACTTTTCAGTCATCTTGAGCAATAGACATACATATGTTAGTATATAGGAAAGTATATATATATATATATATGTATGCATATTTACTAGGATATTTCAAGTATGTATAATTTTGATGGAATAGGTTTTGCTCCTAAGGACAATAAATACACCCATTTCCAATTATCTTGATAATTGATTAGTAGCACAGTGATTGTCATAGTGGCTAGAGCTCTGAACTCTGAAGCAGAAAAACAAAAGTTTTGATCTCACTTCAATTAGTAGCTAACTGTGTGACATTTCACATCACTTTATTTCTTGTGTTTCAGTCTCAGTTTCCTCATGTGTAAAGTGAAAACATTGAACTTGATAGCCTCTAAGGTCCTTTCAAAATTCAAAGCTAGGATCCTTAACTTACTTATTCCTCTCCAGGTCCCTAAAACCCTTCAAGTCACCCACATTCCTAAATTCATCATCATGCTCTATTTAACCCTCCCACACACACCCTATATCCAATCAGTTGCCTAATCTCATTAATTCTAGCTCCAGGACATCTCTTCTCTGTCCTCCCTACCCTTTATCCACTCAAACAATCAATACCCTAAAATTCAAACCCTCATCTTATCTTGACATTGTAATAACAACTGATCATTCAGGTACCTCTCCTTTGTAATTCTTCTTATGTGCTTCTAAAAAATTGTTGACCTAAAACTCAAATCTGACCATTTCAATTATCTGCTCCAAAGGCTTAGTTTTTCACTTTTTCCTTTAAAAAATAAAATCAAAGGGGGGTGGCTAGGTTGCACAGTGGATAGAGCACCAGCCCTAGAGTCAGGAGTACCTGAACTCAAATCCAACCTCAGACACTTAACAATTACCTAGCTATGTGGCCTTGGGCAAGCCACTTAACCCTATTTGCCTTGAAAAAAAAACAAAAAAAAATCAAAGAAACACAAGCAAAAGATCCTCCCACAGTTGACATTATAGTCTGGTTCCATAGCAATTTACTAGAACCATTGCATTCCTTTTGAACTCTGTGTTTTAGTCAAATTGGTCTATTTTTCTACATTTGTGACCTTTGAATGCTGATACGTGTGTCAGAGATTGATCTGGAACCCAGGTTTTCTTACCCTTCAGACTTGCCTCTAGTTTCCATGTATATAAGAACAATATTTAAGTCAAAATGGTTTAGAAATTTTCAAGTGCTGTTTTTACTATTTTATTGGTTTAAAAAGTCAGTCCTCAGTTGAAACTAATTGATTTATGGTTAAAATTAGCAGGTGCAGAGATAATGGGTATGTTTTTAAAAAGAGAAAAAAAAATCCTAATAGCTTTATTGAGATAATAAACTTTTAACACTGGAAGAGAACTTAGAGGTCACTTTGTCTCTTCCTCATTTTTCAGATAAGGAAAAGTCTTCAGATAACTCCTGATTCTCTTTTTCACAAGAATTATTTCTCTTTGTATCTTTAGAAGCTGATTCTTGAGAGGTTTCTAACCCTTCTGGGCTTTGATTTCATGGACAATGGTGCAGTACATGAACCGCCCAACTCTTATCCCTTACTCTCACTAGGCCATTGACCTTTTCTGGTCCATGAAGTCTTTTAAAATCCTTTTCATGTGTAAGTCATCATTGGTAATGTGCTGCAGCCTACTCACATCCACCATGAATCTTCCTATTGTCCTTTGGGTCACTATGCACTTTTGATTCTTCTGAGATCATGGTGTACCATGTTTTGTAATATTATTCAACCTTATTCCATCTTCTTTTTCTTTTCTCTTCTCAGCTCATTGCCTATCTTTAGTACCTATCCAAGATATTACATAGACTGACAAGTCAGCTGTATTTGTACTTGTTCTACTTCTATTCATAATTTCAACAATATATGCTCTTTATCACTTTTTCCCCCCATTACACAGAAGTAGGTCAATCTCTTTCATTTATATGTTTTATTCTTGAGTATTAATGCCAGAAAAATCCAAATTTAGTTTCATGTTGAAAGAACACAAAAAGAGGATTGTATGAATCTCTATTTAATTATTCTTTTTGTGAAAAAAGGAGAAAAAGTATGCAATGAAATACATACTTCATTTCAAATTGCCTTAATTACCTATTTTTCCTTCTTTTCCCTTCTGTCAATGTTCAAAACACTCCTTTTGACTTTGATATTAAAACTGCTAACTTCTCATTTTTCTCCAAATCCCCCCCAATTAAAATTAGATTTAAAAATCTAACAATCTGTCTGATCTAATATTTCGTGTGTGCTCTCTTTCTCCTGCTCTGTTTTTTTGGTTCTCTCATGGTAGCAAAAAATACATATATTTATTTATCTTATCTAATAACTATAGAAAAAGCAGGAAATGTGGTTAGATATGTGCATGTGTACATAAACAACTTGTATATGTGTGTACATAATATTGATATATGTATAATTTTTGAATGTCCAGATGAATATCTATATATAGAGAGAGAGAACATGAATTTAAGGATAAATATAAATAAATACACATAAAATTTTAAAAATTGGGGCAGATTGTATTGTGTGTATATACATATGTTACATACATACATGTACATATATACATAAATGTGTGTATGATCATTCTGAAACTTTCTTGTAGTTATTTTTGTATGAACATAAGTCAAAGAAATTAGGAAGCTAATAAAAGTCTTTCTGTAAATCCCAAGTCAAATTCATCATACAAATTTCAAGGAAATACACAGACACAAACACAATGACATTTGCATTTAAATAACATATGGGTTATTTAGGCATATAATAAATTTTCAGGGTGAATTTTCTTCGTATTTATAGAATCACTATTACTGGCTGGATATTTTGTTAAACAAAGTTTCCTCTCCAATTCTCTAAGTTAGCACTTTATACACTTTAATAAATGGAAGAGAGAGATATCTCTGATCTTAATAAAAGCAATATGGAATTAATTCTGTTACCTAATGTTTCTTTAGTCATACATTTTTATAAGGTGGTTTAGAGAATTAGGTTTTTTTATGGACTGTAAATTAGAGTCAGAATCAAAAAGTGAAAGACGAATACATTTCAGTGTTTGAAGATGATGCCATTCACTCTGTGACTGCTGAAATATGCAAGGACAACCAAAACACAGAATATTGTCACATTTGAAATATTATTCAAGAAAGTAAGAATGATGAACAAGTAACAAATTCCATTTTATCTTTCTGTAAAAAGTTTAAAAACTATTCAATTATTTACTAATACCCTTTTTAAAATCCAATTCTTAAACTGACAATTTTTCTCAGAAATATGAAACTTTCTTCTCAATAATGTTAATGGAAATGAAAGAAAACATATTCTGTTCTTTTCTTTTGAAAGTTGTATTATGGATAGATAGACAATAGTACTTATAAGCCTTTGAACCAATCCACTACTATTTCAACAATTCTGTTATTATAATTAACTACATGAGAATTCTCAGTTATGAAGTTCAGAAAGTATGTTACAGTGTAGGTAATATTTGACCTCAAAATTTCCTATTGAAACAAAAAGAAATTGTAGAGATGGTGGAGCAAAGGGAGCATTCTAGTCATTCTGGTCTAGACTTTTGCAACTTTCCCCACTAAACAGCATTAAAACAATATATCAAATCACATTCCAAAGTCATACATCTAAGAAAAGACTAGGGTGAAACATTTCTTTAGCTCAGTAAAACTTAAGAGGGTCAGAAGGAGAGATTTGTAGGACTGAGATTCAGGCTGGCTAGGAAAGCAGTGCTATAAAGGACAACAATTTTCATTTTGGAGGCAATAGTACCATACCAGTAGCTCTTACTGCCCAGATATGATAAGAGAATTGAATACCTGATCAGAAAGAGATTTCAGGAGAGAAGACAGCCCTCTATTAACATTTGGTATAGGAAAGAGAATCATGTTTCATCTCCTTTGTAATTACCCAGTTCTGAGTTCCAGTTCAAAAATGAAAGAAGAGTACTTGTGGCCTCAAGGACCAGAGACATTAGTTCTAACTCATACCTGTAGGCAGAAGAGTTTTGGTGGCATGAGAACAAGAACAATATAGATAAAAGTCATAATATTGTTTCACTTTCACTCTCAAAGAAGACCATGCCATCAGGTAGGCGATGTCATAATAAGCACATTAATTGGATATGAGTGAGAGGTGCTGTTCTGAGTCACTAGTCTCACTTTCTCCTCCAGAGCTCTCTGGGTCCAGTGGCCAGATATGAATTAGGATCACTGGAGATGTCTCTGGATATGAGGCAATCAGGGTTAATTGACTTGTCCAAGATCAAACAGTTAATAACCATCTGAAGCTGAATTAGAACTCCTGTCCTCTTGAGTCTAAGGTCAGTGCTCTATCCACTGTACCACCTAATTACCCTCTTTTAAAAAAAATCATAGTATAGTGGGGCGGCTAAGTGGCATAGTGGATAAAGCACTGGCCCTGGAGTCAGGAGTACCTGGGTCCAAATCCAGTCTCAGATACAATAATTACCTAGCTGTGCGGCCTTGGGCAAGCCACTTAACCCCATTTGCCTTGCAAAAACCTAAAAAGAAAAATCATAGTATAAACCAAGAGAACAGGACCAACATTTCTAAAAACATCAAATTGACTTTCAGTTTTTACAGAACACAAAATTATAGATTCCCCAAACTATCTATGAAAGAAGGGGGGGGGGACCTGAAGTTCATTACAGCACCCCTTTCTTCAATGGTAAATTGTAGAAGTGAGCAGAATCCAGAACTAACACAAAGTTCAAAATAAACAAAACAACTAGAAAATTGAGCAAAGAAAAAAAGATAGCATGACCATATAAAACCACAGTTGTGACAGGGAACCTTAAGGGGGACAATAATGTAAAATAATTTACATACAAAGCCTCAAAGAAAATTTAAAAAATATCAAAATTGACAGAAACCCAATAAGAATAGATCTAAAGAAATAAAATTTGATTTTGAAATAAAATATGAGCAACAGAGGAAAAATGGGAAGAGCAAAGCAAGAAAATTATGAAAAAAAATTGATAACTTGGTAAAGGAGAGAAAACCTGGGGAAAATTAACTTCTTAAAAAAAGAAAATAAAATTAGACAAATGATAAAAGACCTGACTGAATAAAATGACTCCTTAATTTTTTTGATTCATCAATTTTTATCTAATGACTCCATGAGGCATCCAGAAGCAAAAAAAATAAAAAGTTACAAGAATGAAAAAAAAAAAAGAATAAGGAAATGTTATCACAACAACTGACCTGAAAATAAGTAGAAGTATAAAATGAAGAAATCCTGGACCACCTGAAAGTCATGATTAAATAAGAACTTAACCTAGTTTAAGAAATTATAAAGTCAAAAAAATACTTCAATCATTTGAACCAGAAGACAAATAGAAATTTAAAGAATTTATCAATCATCTACTGAAAGAGATCCAAAAATGGAAACTCCAAGGAATATTATAATCCAATTTCAACATTCCCAAGTCAAGAAGAAAATATTTGAAGGAAGCACTAAGAAATTGTTAAAACACCATTGAACCATAGTCAGGATCAAATATAATTTAACTTCTATCATTCTAAAGGAGTAACAGACTTGTAATGTGATATTACAGAGGGCAAAGGAGAAATGATTTCCATGAAGAATAAGATACCTAGCAAGACTGAATTTTAACTTATATGGTGGGGGGAATGGAAATATAATGAAATAGTGGAATATTAGACTATCACAAAGAAAAAGGACCAGAGCTAAATAAGAAATTTGACATTGAAACAGAATTTTTGAGAGAGGAATAAAAAGGAATAATGGAGAAAGCATAAGAGACTTAAGATTAAACCATTCACATTCCCAATATAGGAAGATGATATATATGTAACTCCTACCAATTTTATTATCATTAAGAGAGAAAGTAGGCTATTTAGATAGACAATAAGGGTGGAGTATGTTATATTGGAAAGATCTCAAAAAAAAATTGGAAGAAAATGAGGGTCTACTGACAGGATGGTTAAGGAAAGGGAAAATGGGAAAATATATTTCAAACAAAAGAAGCATGCAAGGAATAATTTTTACAATGAAGTAAGGACTTGTAGGTCAGGGAGGGGGCAGGCAAGGCTTGATTGCCATTCTCAACTAAAATGGTTCAAAGTAGGAAGAATACACACACACACACACACACACACACACACACACACACACACACACACACACACTTAATTGTACAGAGAAATTCATTTTAACCACCAGGAAAGTAGGAGGGGATAAGAGACATAGGATGGGTGATAAGGAAATTTCAGGTGAGACAATGCTCAAATGCAAAATAGATATTTGAAGAGGAACAAGTTTAAAACAAGAGAAAATTCCAAAAAGGAAAAATAGGATAATGTAATATGCACAATTAACAATTAAAACTGAATGTAAATGGGATAAATTCACCAATAAAATGTAAGCAGAAGTATGAATAGAAAATAAAATCACATGGCATATTGTTTAGAAGTGAAATTTGAAATACGAGGAATAGTTAAAAGACATGTGACAGAGAAGGACCTACTATATCTCAACTGAACCAGGAAAAAGGCAAAAGTAATAATCATAATCTCAGAAAAATCTAAAGCTGAAATGGACCTAATTAAAAGAGATAATATGATTAGATAATATGTAAAGAGATATTATATTTTACTAAAAGATATCATATACAATGAAAATACAGTACTAAACACACACACACACATACATACACCAAATGGCCTAACACATTTCTTAAAAGAAAAGTTAAATGCATATAAGAAGAAACAGACAAAAAAAGCAGAATTACACAGTTGTGAGATTTCAATTTACCCCTAAACAAATTTGAACAAAAAGAAATTAAAATAAGTCAAGAAGATGAATACTTTTAGAAAAATTGAATAGACCTATGTAGACAATTGAATGGAAATAAAATTAATAAGCATTTTTCTCAAATGAATATGTCAAGAAAACTGACAATGTACTGGGATATAAAAGCATCGTAAAATGCAGAAAATACTAAATGTACCCATTTCAAAAAAGAATATTACATAATTACATGATGCATTAAAATTATACTCAAGAGAGCATTTAAAACAAGTATTAAAATTAATTGAAAATGAAATAATCTGATTCTAAGGAATGATATCTCAAAGGATAAATAAAAAAGCAATCCATAATTTCATTAAAATTTAAATCTGGGGGGTGGCTAGGTGGTACAGTGCATAGAGCACTGGCCCAGGAGTCAATCCAGCCTCAGACACTTAATAATCACCTACCTGTGTGGCCCATTTACCTTGGAAAAAACCTAAAAAAATAATTTAAATCTGCATGCATTTGTGTTGCTAAAGAAGAGAACAAATTCAACAATGGGACAATGTGCACATATAAAACCAAAACAAAAGATTAAATATAAAATTCCCAATTAAATACCATAATTATTAATCCTAAAACTCAATGGAGAGAATAATAAAATTAAAAGAAAAACCAAATAAATGAATAACAGGGCTAATTTTAAATTGAAAATGGTAATATATATTGTATTTGATTTGGGGAAGAAAAAAAATAATGAAGAATTCCAGTACCAAATACATGCCAGAAACTCCCTTGGAGCCCTCTCATATTCTCCTCCAAAAAAAATTAAAAAACTATTTCAAAATTTGTTCAGGAACACAAAAGTAGCTTAATTGCTCATTAGGAAAGGTTCATTTCACTGGATTGGCAAGGGCAAGCTCTGAGATTCCCAGTGGCCTGTAGCAAGACTCCAAGACCTTAGGCAATCTTTTAACAAGATTCCTGCTGTCCTCTAACCAGTAGCTTCTATGTCCCACTCAAGAAGCACATTCTTTAGAATAGGCTACCAAAGATATTTTGTCCCCATGGCAGAACAGTAGTGAGATTGATGTCCCTGGGACCTTTTCTCAAGGATTAGCTTAACTGCTGAGTCTAGCCTTGAAATTCCACCATTATTTACTTTTCTTTTATATCCCTAGGATTCAAATATTGTGTTTTTGAATATATTCACATCATTCTTAAAAGTAGGTTTTCCTGAGTTTCTTCTTTGCCTATATAATTCCTTGTATTTTATTATTCTTATCTATGTATATATTTATATCAGTGCTTTAGAATGTAACCCTTTTTCATCCATGAGTGATGAATTTTTATCATTATCAAGAGAGTGCTCATCCCTGGTAGCCAAGTACATAATGAATGGAGTGAAAACATAGAATCAGAAAGTCTTGAGTTTGAATCCAGTGTCAAGCACTTAGTATATATCTTTGGGTAAATCATTGAATATCTTGCAACTTCAGTTTCCTCATCTGTTAGGTGGAGTTAACAATAATACCTACTTGATACAGTTATGTGACTCAGTGAAAAGAAAGAACAATGAGCTTGAATTAAATAGACCTAGCCTCTTACACTTAATATCTATTTGACTCACTTAACTCCTGCCAGACTGCAATCTTAGTTGTAAAATGCTTGATAATAATAGCTCCTAGGTTTTTGAGAGGCTCAAATAAAATGATAAATGAAAAGCTATTCACAAAGTTAAAAACACAATATAAATGCAAGCTATTATTATTATTATTATTATTATTATTCTTGCAAAGGCTAACAAATCATAAATTTTCATTAAGTTGACTTGAATTAAGAAGACTGGAATTCCCTTTCTTCACCCCAAATCCCAAGTGGTTTTTTAGGGCAAAGATTAAAAACCAGCAACAACCAAAAAAAAATACAGACATTGATCACCTTATTATAAAGATATCTTTGTCTTTGAGATTTGCTTTGCAAATATTGATTTATTTAAGCAAGCTTTCTTTTTTTTTGAGAAAAAGCTATCTTGTACCTTATTTTCTCTTTTCTTCTTACTTCTTGGATATCCTGTTTGTCTTACTTGTGTTATGAATTTCTCTCATTTGAATATTCTTTCATTTAAAATATGGCAGAGGTGCAGTTAGGTGCCTCAGTGGATGGAGCACTGGCCCTGGAGTCAGGAGGACCTGAGTTCAAATCCGACCTTAGACAATCCAGCCTATCTGTGTGACCTTGGGCAAGTCACTTAACTCCAATGCCTTAAATTAAAAAAAATAAAATAAAATAATTAATAAAATAAGAAAGAAATCAACCCAGCAACTTTAGATATAAGCAACTGAATATGAAAAATGACCCTAATAGAAACAGAGAAAGACTAGTTTCAGCTATTGACATGAATTCCAAGCATGTAGGTCCATTCTAGTCTAGTCAAAGAATGTTCAAAGTACAAGTCTAGATTTATTTTCCTCTTAAATTTTGAAATTAGGCATCCAGATAATAATCTATTACTGTCTATGGGTTTCCCCATCATGATTTCATGCAGGATATCTGAATTATGTGTCATCAGCTCTCTCTTTCTCTCAGAAGTTCACCCATATTTAGGCTTTCATACTCTCTCACATGGACTACCACAGTAACCTAATTAAATCTCATTGCCTCAAGTCTCTCGTTTCTATAAGTCAATGTTATTTGACTTCCAAAGAGATATTCTTAAAGCACAGGTCTGAACACAACTAACCCTTGCTCAAGAAAAATACAATGTCTCTCTGTTGTTTATTACAGATGGGTTGAACCATTATTGTCATTTTTCTTCAAGTGTCTGTGATGTTTCTGAATTTTGAACTTAAACTGGGAAGAGCAAGACTACTGAGACCCAAAGTCCTATTTCCAATCTGGTCTATCATTCATCAATAAGTAAAAAAATACTTGTGGAAATGAGACCTGTCTCTACATTCATTGTAGTCTTATCTCCTCATCACTCAATGTTGTTGGTTTTTTTTAAACTGGGGGACTGAAGGAAGGGGAATTCTAACCACAAATGATACCATCAAATCACCTAGAATTAAAAAAAATCATTTTATAAAGATACATTTAAGAAAATATGTCCATACTCAATTTGTCACTATACCCTGAGAATGACAGTAGAAATTTTATACTTAAAGATTTTATTTTGAGTTTAACGATTTTTTCTCAAACCACAAACAGGTTTGTTATGAATATTTTAGTACAAGTGATGTTTGTACCCTTTATCATCATCTTTTCAGGGTATAGACCCAATAGTGGTATTGATGGATCAAAGGGTATGCACACTTTTGTTGCCTTTTGGGCATAGTTCCAAATTGCTCTCCAGAAATGTTGGATGAGTTCAGAGCTCCACCAACAATATGTGTCCCAGATTTCCTACAACCATTTTAACAATGATCATTATCCTTTCTGGCCAGTCTGAGAGGTATGAGGTGGTACCTCAGAGAAGCTTTAATTTGCATTTCTCTAATCAATAATGATTTAGAGCAATTTTTCATATGACTATGGATTTCTTTGATCTCCTCATGACAGTAGGAATTTTAAATCTGACATAAATTTGAAATTTTATATATTTTATATATCTATATGTGTGTGTGCATGTAAATAGATGGAAATATATACACATGTATATATATGCATACAAACATAAACATTCGTGTATGTATATCTCTGCATAAGCATACACAGTCACACTCACATATTTCCCCTTAATGGAATTGCATCTCATCTTTTATATTTTTATAGTTTCTCATCATCTGATTCCCTTCAGCAGATAGTTCTTTCCCTTTGTATCTATTCTGAATATTTTGTGTATTCTTATTTAAGTACATCTTGTCTCCCTATATCAAATGTAAGCTCTTTGAGGGAGTGTATGCTTTTACTTTTGATTCTCAGTACTTAATATAGGATACATTTAATACATGAAATCTTGCTTGATCAACATCCACATACCTTTCCATTTGTATTACATATTAATATCCTTCAGAATTTCTACATTTTAAGTCAAAATTGTTTGATATTTCCTGAAAACATTGCATCTTTTGCATCCATATCTTTTTACAGGATGTTCCCCATGAATAAAATGAATTCTCTCTTCATTTCTAATTCATATGATCTCAAGGGTCACCAGGTAAGTGTGGTAAATATCTATGATCTCACTTAATGGGGATACTAAGACTAGCAGATCTCTTGATCCTAGGAATTCTGAGTCATAGCAATCTATAACTACCTACTGGATACCATTGCTAAGTTTTATATCAATATGAGCCTCTGAAAGGAGGACACTACTAGATTTTCTAAAGAAGTAGTAGAAAATTGGTCCAATCTGAAAATGAAGAATGTCAAAATTCCTTTGTCTATCAGTAATAATGTTGGACCTCTCAGGAGACCTTATTCCTCCAGTTTGGGTGTGATGAGGAGAACAAGTCTTAAAAATAAAAACAAAACAAAACAAAAAACTACTGGAAGTAAATTTCTTGGTATTCCTTCCCCATCCCAGAAATGATTTTGTATTTGAAGGCCCAGGTCCTATTTTCTGAATTAGAGGGAAATAAAGACACAGGAACACACAAACACACATACAACCATAGAAAAAGAGGCCCAAATAAAGGATTGTGCTTAAGTTTAAGATTTTTTTTGTTGTTCATGAGTTCCCTTAGGCTCTTTTTACATAATACTATTTACATTGATGTAGCAAACTTCCACAATATGTATCAAAAATGAGATAATCTTTTATCTTATATAATAAACACAATAATAATTGCTGGCATTCATATAGTACTTGAAAGCTTTGCAAAGAATTTTACTTATATTATCTTATTTATTCCTTTCCACAATCCTGCGAGCTAGGCATCATGACTTTGCTAAGGATGAGGAACCATATCTCTTGGAAAATAATTTGACCTGGTTAACATAGTTAGCAATTTTAGGTCAAAGTCATCCTAACTCTATTTCTGGCATATATCTGGGTATATCCACTATTCTAAATAGATGGCGGGAATAAGGACATTTTAGAGAAATTCTCTAGTAAACAACGAGGCAAAAACAAATTGGGGAGAAATTTAAAAGGGACAAAATTCATTAGATCCCACTAGCTGCATTACTTAAGGTGACAGCTATGTTCTGACCAAACAGACCACTTACCAAACAAGTCCATGAACTAGACAAAACTACTACAGCTCATGATTACATTCAGTTCCACATTAATAGCACTCTTCACTTGTAAACAGTCTGGCTCATGGCACAGATTTATGAGCAAACAAATTCCTAGGTCTCATCTCCTTTCTAAAGACTTCCAATGTACTCACCTTCCCTTCACTGTGTAACTTCCACATCCCATAATCCTTCAGATCTTCCTTTCCATTAGGAAAAATTAAAATTTTCATCAGACCCCTTGGTAATATGGAGCTTCATACACTTAAAAACTTAATCTTCTAAAGACATGTTATTCCTCATACCTTGCTCACTCAGTGGAATATATTAACTCAAGGACAGATGTTTCATTTTATTTGTTTATTTTTTGTCCCCATTATCTAACACTATGCCTTCCCCATACTAGATGTTTAATAAATGTTTGTTGAATTGAATTAAATAAGAAAACTGATATTTCTTCTCATCTACAAAACCCCAAATAGAACAACTCAATATGCATGACTCCCCGGAATGTTTTTTCTAAGAACTGATTATCACGTGAAGGTAACTAACCCTCTATCTTTACGCTCTCAGCAAGTATGCAATCAATCCTCTCCTTCCTCTTACACTCTCTCCACAGGGAGACCAAGTAAATCATGGATCCATTGAAAGGTCACAATCTGTTATTTGTTTAATATGTTGTTTTATGTTTGTTCAGAAGTCTGATCTTTGGGCATTCCTGCCAAATGTGAATAATAGACCCCTGAGTCTCCTCTGTCTCCAGGACTGGTCAGTGACCTTTCCTATAGATTTTTTTGTGTGCTTTGGGGCATCTGCTGCCATGTGTATACATTACCTTGGACATGTTTTGCCTCCTTGTGCTCAGTGATGTGGCTCCTGCTCCCTCCTCTGCTCTTTGCCATCATTGTGGGCTAATGAGTTTATTCGGGGCTTTCCCTCTTGTGTTCACACATTTCTTTTTCTTCTGATATTGATTCATTCAAGGTCTAGTCTAACTGGAAAATTACTCCTTTCACAGCATTTGATTTAAGTAGTCTTTTTTTTCCATTTCAGTAACTATATGACTGATATAAGACTTAGCTTTTCCTATGTAATAATGGTTGAGGTACAGATAATGGACAAATTTTGTATAAAATACCCTAATGGAAGCACTTTGCTTTGTTTAAAAAATATGGGATTTCCCATTTTTTATGTCTATTTGATTCAATTTCTCAGTTCTCAATTTAAGCTTTCCCTGGTGGGAATCATCATTACTTGTTTTTGGCAAGCAGAAAGACTACAACACAGTAATTTTGTTTCATCCTTTCCTTTAGAAGATCATTTTAAAGTAACCCCAATAATAAAATGATTAAAAATCTATTTTGTTTGCAATCTCTGATGCCCTCCACCCCAAGAATATTTCTTTATCCACTCTAGACAGCTAGATAAAACTTTCTTGGACATCTGCTTTTCCTTACCCTACTCCCATATTCATCCCCTGTCTTACCTCAATTCTTCAGTGGTTTCATTAAATCATTTTGGGGGGTTCTCAGATCATAGTGCTTCCCCAACTTGCCAACTGTGAAATTTTTATTCATGTCACCTTGCAATTTTGGCACAGGGGAGCTATTCAATGTCCTGGACTTTTTCCTTTAAGAACCTTAGGGTGCTATATAATATATAGCTTGCCCATCTATTACCTCTAATTATTGCTATATAGCTAGCTCACTTCATTTTCCAATTGTAAATAGTCTAACCCATTTATTTGACACTTGTCCACACCTGCAAGACTGTTACCATAACAACTTTGACTCTGTGTATCTTGAGTAAATTTGAATGAGATGAGTGTGCTGCTGTTGCTGCTGCTACTACTACTATTACTACTACTACTACTACTACTACTGCTACTACTATTATTACTACTAATAATAACAAGAATAAGAATAGTTATATCTCCTACAATGTATACATAGCAATTGATGCATGAATCAGGACATTGCCATGTTATGCCATTGCTTCTCTTTGAAAATAATGTACAAGCAACAAATGTTATGCACTATGCAAAGAGTTTTGCAAATATTATCTCATTTGATTCTCACAGTAACCTTGGTGGGGGAAGATGCTATTATTAAGTTTAGCCCCATATAGTTAAGTAGTGAGTCTCCTCTCAGATCTTTTGCTGAATACCTTCAGAGACATGCTACAGGTTTCTAATTCTCTCAAAAATCTATCACAGTGTAGATGCTCAAATTTTTAGAGTTTTAATTTAATTTAATTTAATTTAATATAAATATTAAGACTCATTTTAGACTTGAAAAGATGAAATCACAATGTCTTCTTTGCATAATGTACTGCTGTATTCGAAAACTTCAATTACATGGGAAAGCTGATGCCATTCCACTCTCTCTCTCTCTCTCTCTCTCTCTCTCTCTCTCTCTCACCCAGCTTCTGGAACTCTATCAATATTCCATCCAGTATTTTCTCAGGTAATTTTAAAAATGCATACCTTACTTATGGGGGTTAGTTCATTTTAATTACAGCTATTTCTTAAACTGTCCAGATAGTCAATAGACTTGTCCATTTTGTAAGTCTGCAACTGGATGGATGAAAACCTTGGAATCGGGTCTCCAGTTCTGAAATATTTAATGCCTATTTTGCTTCATTTAAAATGAAATTGCTATTTTTGCCCGAGGCAATACTCCCCATTTCCCAACCAATAATGCTCATGGTTTTAGAAATGATTTCAGCATTTACAATCTTTGCCTCTCATTCACTTTTTTGGTAATATTTGATAAAGAAGTCTTTGGTGTTGATAATAGTTGGAATGAATAATCTGAATTTACTATTTTTCCATCAATCAAAGTCTCATACCTATTATAATTTTGATTTATGAAACTATTTCTCTTTATAAAAATATGAAAACAAATGTTCAGTTTTTAGTTAAAACCCCTAGATAAAAATAAGTGTAGAAGAATCTTGACTATCAACATAAAAATGAAAGAACATTATACTAGTTAGTATTTTGGATGAAATTTTCATAAATCCCCCCCTTTCCCACTTTTAAATTTACTCAGTAGGTAGCTAGAGGGCACAGTGGGTAGAGCACTAGCCCTGGAGTCAGGAGGACCTAAGTTCAAATCCGGCCTCAAACATTTAATAATTACCTAGCTGTGTGGCCTTGGGCAAGCCACTTAACCCCATTGCCTTAAATAAATAAAAAATTAAAAATAAATAAATTTAATCAAAAAACATGTACAGTATCTAGCTTCAGATCAAGACTGAGACTAGCCATGACTATTCCATGCCCTTTCCTCACCTCTGATATTCACGGCCTCCATTTTAACATCGCTAGTCACTTATTAATAGTAAAGTTAAGGTACCTCTGGCTTATATTTAAGTAGTCTCTCATAATTATCCTAATCTAGTTTTTTTTAATAACTGGTTACCTAAGGTCAAGCCTTCACCATGCTCTTAAACTAACTTGTTCCTGCTGCATTTAGTTCTTCCTGCAGAAAGTGAAGTGATTCTCTGCTCTGATATATGAAGTTGATATTCGTGTGTCTTTTTCATATTTCTAACTTTTAATATTATCTTTTCATGAGGGAATTTTTATCACTTAGAAAAAAATTATTTTATCTAAATAGTCACAATTTGTAACAAAATATTTATTTGGTTACAAAGATTATTTTTACATTGAAATATCAGATTTGGCTTGATCTGTCTTTCACAGGTTATTTCAAAGTAATAAATTATTGTATCTGAATAGTTGTGTCTATGTCTTACACACACACACACACACACACACACACACACACACACACACAGAAAAATAGAAAGGTTTTAAAATGAAATCTAAATAAATTAAAACAAAATCTTTCCTAATTGATCTCATTGTTATATATTACTTGTTCAAGCTTCAACTCAACATTGTAAACTTCATTTAAATGTAAAAATACCCCAAACAAGACATGTTTCTGCTACCTTACATGACTTTTCTTCAGTTTAATTCATTTCAATCTAACCTAATTCAATTTAAATGTAAAGTTACAGCCACTGACTAGAAAATTATCCCAATTTTTACTTGCAATAATATCTTTTCTTTGTGTGTGTGTGTGTGTGTGTGTGTATCACAGTTAAGTGAAGTTTACCTTAGGATCTCACAGCTAGTGTCAAGTATCTGTGACTGAAATTGAACCCAGATCCTCCTGAGTCCACTTGCTACCTAATGGCCCCATGATTCCATCTTCTGATACATATTTCAGATGAGAATACATCTAAATTGTGTGAAGCTACCTATGAACATTGCCTAACTGATTATACGAGAACATAAGGAAAATCTATTTTAATTGGTTTAGAAACTTTTTCTTGTCCTTTTGGGTTTTGATAGAGTTAATTGAGACAAAATATCAAAACCAATGTTGAACAAGGAGGAGACATTACGGACATAGCTCTATGAAGTAATCTATTTGGGAAAAGGAAAAATTTTCTCAGAGATAGTTGCCTCCTCTTTTGGTTGGATGAAGACTTTTTTTTTGGAAGGGTGGTTGGACCACCATTTTCCAAACAGCATTCTGATAAACATTTATTGAGCAATAGTTTTTATGTCTGTATTTGTGCTAAGAACATACAAGAAATGAAGAACAATGATATGTCCATGGTTTCAGAATATTATTAATGCTGCATTTATTTTAATTGGTTGTGTGAGAATTCAGCATCAAAAAAAGCAGACAAAAAATACAAATAAAAATCCACCCATCCCCAAGTTACTCTGAGAGTATTGCTCAACTTATAATCTTCTCTAAAATCAAAGGGTTGAAAGGGAATGTGAATGGAAGTTATGAAACCCAACCATGAAGCAGACATATATAGACAAAAGAAATATGCTCATAAGAAAGATCATTCTTTAATATAAGATATTAATATAAATTTATTCAGAATGTCTTATTTTTGGTTGTGTTTATCTTATGGCCTTACCATAAATAATATAAAAATAAACAAATAAAAGTTTATTTATCCTTTTTAAAATGAATAATTAGCATGCTAATTTAAATAAGAATTTCTGTTAATACTAAAAGTTAAATTATTAAAATGTTCAATTGAAGTTTTAGTCTATAGGAATTTAAATATAGTAATGAAAATCAAACATATTTCTATTTTTGTATGATATGTAAATTCATATATTATTAGCCATGATAAATTGGACACTATTCAATCGTTTAATTGATTAATTATCTTCTTTATCAGTCAGCGAGGGGAGGAGGTTTCAATTGGAATCCATTCCATTAAGTGTACATAAGGCAATGTCATAGAACATATAGGATGGAACCTATGTTCCGTTCACTTTCAAAAAGAGTTGTGCATACTCTTTTGATGAAGAGGATCTTCAGTTAGGGACTTCTGGCTGATTCCTATATGTCTTAATCCCTTGTCATGAGAATTAATGGGGAGACTAAATGAACAAAGATTGAATGACAAAGAATGATTGTCTTCTCATTGGGATCTAGATTAAGTATGATCCATATGAATTTTTCTTAGTTAGAAAAGCAGCCCTAATCCAATAGTCATGCAGTCTATCTATCTATCTATCTATCTATGTATCATCAATATTTCTTCAAAGACATAGTAAGTAAAATTCTATTCACAATGCATAGGTCTGGAAGACTAAGACAACTAATATTTTTACTAATGATTAAATTTGAGGTCTTTAAGGTGATTATACTAAAAACTTTTTAGTGACTTAAGAAAAGCAATATAATCTATGAAAGAAGAAATTGTTCAGACAAAAATGAAAATATAATTATGATAAAATATTTTGTTTGTGCAGCAAAAATAAGATCAGCATAATTGCATATTAAACTTCCTTTAAAACCTGGTTAAGAACAATCAGAATCTACATTGAATTGTTTGGTCTTCATTACTTTACAAAATACTATTATAAATCAGTTTTACCTATGAAACAGGAAATGGAATTGCTAACCTGCATTAGTTATTTTCACACTGTAGTTAAAAAAAAATTTCTGTGTATTAGAATCAACAACTACCAGCAGGTTTACACAGGAGAGGAAAAAGGAAATTATTTTGAAACAAAATTCTAATGAGATTCTTCTTGGCTCTCACAGTTTCCTAAAAACTTGACATTTTTTTTCCTTCTCTATATAGCTTCTGAATATTTACAGCATGCCGGGTGAAGTCTTATTTGAATTTTGTGTTTTCTTCATTTCCACCTAAAGTGAAAAAGGGTTTATTGGACTACCTTTGGATAGAAAGTCACTTCCTACTGTGAAAGTAAATTGCAGCTTCCTAAATTTAGGACAATCACCAGGACAGGAGTCTTTGCTTAAGTAAATAGACCATTAGTTTTGAGAACAAAAGTCTAAACAGAATTGCATCTGTTTGCTGACCATTTGCTTTCCTCCACTTTGAGTATTACCTGGAGTTCATTCTTTATGGTCATATTTGAAATATTTCATCAAGATATATCTGCATTTTTCTCAGTAATCTGTATTAAGGAGATGTACATTTTCAGTAGCCTAAGAGTTTAAAGAGATACTTAGGTATATTGCTGTAATTTGTTCCCAGTTGTATAAATCTAAATGTAATTTGATAAAAATATATAAACATATATGTATATATATACATATATATATATATATGTTCTATGATTTGGTCATTAGAAAAAGTGTAAGACTGCAAAGAATATGCCAATAAAATTTAAAAGTATAAAGGGGTCCTGGCATCAGAAATTTTAAGAAACAATGGCTTAGTGGAGAACTGAACTTCCAGTCTCTTCTGCCATTTAATATTTTCTGTCATCATAGAAAAGTCACTAAAATTTTTAGAGCCTCAGTTTTCTCCTCCATAATATGGAGATAACAATACCAGTATTGCCTAACTCATAGATATTGATATTAACAGTGATTATCATAAAATAAATTATTATATTATGGTCTTGTAAAATATTATGACTACAAATAAATGTTATTCTATATTATAGCAATAATATTCAGTATATTATCAAAATAATAAATAATTTTATATAAGACTATATTATCAATAGCTATAAAAATCAATCAATATATATTCACCCTATACTAAGCCCTTTTGAAATTATTAGCAGTTCAAAGACAGCTATGCATAAAAGATTGCTCTCCACAAGTTTATGTTTAATGAAGAAAGAATCATTTGTGTACACATACTTTTGCATATATCTGACCCTGAATATATGTATACATATATATATATACATATAAATATATATACATGTTCAATGTACATACATATATATATAGTATAAACATTAGATATATATATTCATTTATATAAACACACATATGTGCATTTGAATGTGTGTGTGTATGAAGTTTTGGAGAAGAGAAGGTTATTAGAAAAACCATCACTGAAAATTTTGGGTGATATCTTGAAAGTAGTAAGAAACTCTAAGAGATTTTTAGTTTTTATAATAATAATAATTATTATTATTTTAGATATTAGTATCTAAGAATACTATTATAAGAGGTATTAGTGAGATGGTAATGCATTTCAGGGATGGGAACAATCACAGCAAAAACAGGAATAAAGGACATTAAGTATTGTTTATGAGGAATAGCATAATCTATTTTGGTTGTACCATAGAACATAAGAAGGAACAAATATCTAATTAGTTGAAAAAAGACAGCTTGGATCTTGATTTTAAAGTGGTTTAAAGACAAACATAGACACTTTGAAAGAGTTTGAAAGAATTTGAAAGAATAAGGATATCCTTTTCCAAGCAACACTTTCTAGAAAACTGTTTCAGTATGATGTGGTCCTCAGAAAGATTAAGCTTGCCTTAAGGAAAACTCAATGGCACCTTATGAAGTCATAATTGTGACTTTTCTTGGTCTAGTCTGTCATATTCTTAAATTGTTTTTTTTTTTGTTTTGCTTATCAATTTCCAAAAAACCCTCTCTCAATCTTAGGACACCACTTTCAACACATTTCAAAATATTTTTGAATCTCACTAACGTCAAAGATGTATTTTTTCCATTGAACACTATTATACCCCATCCATTATTCTCATTCTCATTAATTCCCCCATAAGTTCTCTCCATACATATGGGGGAAATTCCTCATACATTTAAAGTTGAAGAACTATCCACCATGGTACAGATTCTCCCAGATTATTTTTGTTTTAACTCTCATGCTGTGAATATCAGTGTTATTTTGATATACATATATACATATACAAATCATGCTCTCACTAATAGAAATTCACTATTTAACACTTGTCTATTAAGTGCAATGCTATGTCCAAATCTTTCCTATTCAAATAATTCCTTTATAATATTTTAATATCCCTCTGTTTTTGGCAAAATATATAGGTCTAAAAATTATCACAATTAACATTTCTTTTCTCTTTGATATACTAAAATTTTGATTTATAGGTGATAATGGTGCTCCTCAATTCACAGTCACACAGCAACAGTAAAAGAATAATTTGGAAGAATAAAAACTCCATTTTGTAAAAGATATTTTCATTTTAATCTTTACAACCTTAGAACACACGAATATCTGACCACAGAGGGAGTCAAGAAGACCTGACATCAAATGCCATTCTTTGTACTAGTAGTGTTATCCATAACAAGTCATTTAGCCTGTATAGCTCTCAGGGACTGTTGTGTAGCTTGTGTTACTGAGTCATGGATGGGTTATAATTGACTTCAGGTAAGGAATTTCTGATACCAAGAAGTCATACAATGCCAAAGAGGATTTAAGTGCCAAATATGGGAGTTTCTATTTTATGTTAAAAATAATAAAGATAAATTTATTTTTCTTGAGCAGGGAGAGGAACATGGTCAGTCATACCTCTAGCTAAATCACTTTGGCTAATTGTAGGCTTTATTAGAAAATGCTGAGACTTGAGGCAATAAGATAAATTAAAAGAATGATGCAATTGCCCAATGCAAGAGTTTAGGAAGGCCCAGATAAGAATAATGGCTATGTGAATAATAAAAAAGACAATGCATGTGATAGACATTTATAAGTAAAATTTACAAAATTTACCAAATAAGAGTTGTGTTTCAAGCGAAAAATTCAAACTTCAATTGTGGACATGTTAAGTTTTTTTGTTTGTTTGTTTGTTTCCTTGTTTGATTTCCTTACATCAACTATGGCTTTAATATTCAGTCAGAATTATTCAACAGAAACTCAGAAGAGAAACTAGATTGGGAACTTTGATAATATTAAAAGAGATATTACAGAGAGAGATTATTCAGAGAAAATTTTAAAAAATGATTTTATCAAGAGCCTAGTATATTCTACTCATTCCCTGAGTCTTTTAAAAATATTACCTATTGATAAATTTTGTCAGTTCAGAGATCTGGAGAAAATTTATAGTTAAAAACCATGATATAAATGTTGACTGATCAAGGAAAATTAAAAAGCAGTTATTGGATAGGTAAGTGAAGAAATAAGGGAATCAGTTCTTGCAAACACCAAAAGAATAGAGGAGACAGTAAAAGAGAATAGCTAACAGTGCCAAATGCTGTGAAGAGTTCAAAAAGAATGAAATTTAGGAAAAAGGTATAAGGTTTAGCATTTATAATTTTAGAGAAATTAATTTTATCTAAGAAAAAGAACAGAAGCCATTTTGCAAAGGCTTGGGAAATGAGTAAAAGGAGATAAAGTAGAGATAGAGAGATTCTTGGTTAATCTTGAGTTTGAACAGATGATCTCTTTGGTGGTTTTCAATTCTATGATTCTAATTCCTGTACTACTTGGTTGAAATTGTAAGGAACTGAGAAGTGGACAGCAAGTTAGTTGAACTCTCTCCAGTTTCCTTCAGAATAAAACATTAAATCAAACATCTAACCAGATTCTGGACCGACAGAACCAATAAAAAAATGGAGTGAAACAATTTTCTAGTTTAAGACTAATGGAACAATAGATTTTTGTGAGACCTCAACCCCAGCAAAGAAATTAAATGAATATGTCAAAAACCTTGGCAAAGAAGCACAACTAGACCTGAACACCCAAGTACAATGGACAAGCCAGGATCCCCATTGGCTCTGGTGCAGAAATCCAGTGTCCAGAACCTTGATCTCCAGTGCAAGAAGCCTGGGATAGTATCTCCTGTGCCCTAAGGAGAAAAGATCAAATTTAAAAGTATTGAAATAAGTCAAAACATGGACTAAAAACAGAAAAGAATCCTTACCATAGAAAGCTACTATGGTGACAGGGAAAATTCAAGCAAAAAGTAAGAAAAGGACAACTATCACAAAATGACTATATGCAAAGCCACAAAGTGTGTGTGTGTGGGGGGGGGGATAAGCAATTTCTTAAGCCCAAAAGTTCCCCATGGAAAATTTCAAAATATATTTTAAAAATCAAATAAAACATAATACAAATGGGAAAAGAAATGAGAAGTATGGAAAAGAGAAGTATAGAAATTGAGAAGCATGAAAAAGAAATAAAGGACAAAAAACCAATTTCTTAAAAAAATTTACTAAGCAGGAAAAAGAAGTCACTGGAAATAAAAGAAAACAAAAGCAAATTTGTCATATTGATTATAAAAAGCTGCAAAAGCTCAATGAAGAAAAAATTAAAAAATTAGAATGTGGCAAGTACAAGCCAATTACTATATGAAACAACAAGAATCAGTCAAACAAAATTAGGGGTGGCTAGGTGGCGCAGTGGATAAAGCACCGGCCCTGGAGTCAGGAGTACCTGGGTTCAAATCCGGTCTCAGACAATTAATAATTACCTAGCTGTGTGGCCTTGGGCAAGCCACTTAACCGCATTTGCCTTGCAAAAACCTAAAAAAAAGTTTTTAAATTAAAAAATAGAAAAATAATAGAAAATTCTTTATTTGAGGAACTGACCTAGCAAATAGATTCAGGTGAGATGATTTAAGAATTATTGAACTTTATGAAAACAATAATCAAAAAAATGCTCTAGATAGCATATTACAAGATGTTGACCAGGTAGTATAAGATAGTCATTAAAAGAATTTATTGATTATCTATAGGAAGTGATGACAGAATAAATACTCTAAAGAATAATGTAGTCAAATTTCAGAATTTTCAAAATAACAAGATGATACTGCATACATCCAGAAAGAAGCAATTTAAATACCGAGAAACCACAGTGAAAAATACTCAGCTTCAACATTAAAGATTTTTAGGGCCTGGAATATGATATTCTGGAGGATAAAGGAGCTTTCACAGGAAAAGATTAACATTCACTGAAATTGGGAATATTTTACTTTGAGTAGCACTTTTTTTTTGTTTCATCCATATGCACATTTTTTTTTAGTTTTTGCAAGGCAAATGGGGTTAAGTGGCTTGTCCAAGGCCACACAGCTGATTATTAAGTGTCTGAGGCCGGATTTGAACTCAGGTACTCCTGACTCCACTGCACCACCTAGCCACCCCCACACACATATTTTTAAAGTTATAAAATTTCCACCCTCCCTTTCTATCACCCTCCTCTCAGAGGAACAGTAAGGTTAGAATTGTACATACATATTTTTGATAGACATTTTTACTTATTAGTCATTTTCAATATGAGGAATTAGGATTAAGAGAAAAGAAATATATAAAAGATTATTTTTATAAAATGTTCATCAGATTCTGAAAGGGTTTTTGTTTGTTTTGTTTTGTTTTTCTTCCTCTGGATGGGGATAGCATTATCCCTAGCCAGTTTAATACAGTTGTCCTAGTTCTCTGAACTGCTGAAAGGAGTTTCTTCCATCAAGGTTGATCATCTCACAATGTTGTTGGATGTGAATATTGTTCTCTTGGTTCTACTCCCTGTACTCAGCATCAGATCCTGTAATTGATTCTATATTCCTATAGAGTACAACCAGTTATGGTTTCTTATAGAGGAATAATATTCATGTACCATAACTTGCTTAGTCATTCCCCAATTGATGGTCATACACTCAATTTCCAATTCTTTGCCACTATGAAGAGATTTGCTATGAATATTTTGAAACATGTAGGACTTTTCCCATTTTTTTATGATTTCTTCTGGATATAGACTTGGAATTGGAATTCCTGGGTCAAAGGGTATGAGCAGTTTTATTGTTCTTTGGGCATAGTTCCATATTGCTCTCCAGAAAGGTTGGATCCATTCACAACTCTACCTGCAATGCATCAGTGTCCCACTCCTCCCACAACCTCACCAACATTGATAATTTTCCCTTTTTCTCATCTTGGCTGATCTAATAGATATGAAATGACACCTCATTGTTGTTTTAATTTGCATTTCTCTAATCAATAGTAATTTGGAGCATGTTTTCATATGATTTTATATATATATATACATATACATATACATATACATATATATATATATATATATGTATATATATATATATATATATATATATATATAGAGAGAGAGAGAGAGAGAGAGAGAGAGAGAGAGAGGGAGGGAGCTTTAATTTCTTCATTTGAAAACAGTCTGTTCATTTCCTTTGACCATTTATCAACTGGGGAGTGACTTGCAATCTTATAAATTTGATGTAATTCTCTATATATTTTAGAAATGAAACCTTTATCTGAACTCCTGGTTGTGAAGATTATTTCCCATATTGCTTTTCTTCTAATTTTGGCAGCATTGTTCTTAGTGCAAAATCTTTTTACTTTAATAATAGTTAAATTTATTCATTTTCTAGTTTGTAATCTGCTCTAATTCTTGTTTGATCATAAATTTATCCTTTTTCCATTGATCAGATAAAGTATTTTTTGGTCTATTTATTTATTAATTTATCTATGGCATTGCTCTTTATGTCTAAATCCTATACCTATTTTGACCTTATTTTGGTACAGGGTGTGAGATGTGAATATATGTCTAGTTTTTGTCATGCTATTTTCCAGTTTTCCCAACAATTTTTTATCAAATAATGAGTTCTTATCTCAGAGGCTGTCTTTGGGTTTGTCAAACAGTAGATTGCTGAAGTCATTTACTGCAGTTTCTTTTGAACCTATCCTAAACTACTGATATATTGCTCTATTTCTTAACCAGTACCAGGAAGTTTTGGTGACTGCTACTTTATAGCATGGTTTTAGAACTGGTAGAGTTAGATCACTTTCTTTACTTTTTTTTTCATCATTTCCCTTACTATATCCTTGCCTTTTTGTTGCTTGAGATGAATTTTGTTACTATTTTTTCTAGCTCAGTAAAGCAGTTTTTTGGTGGTTTCATTGGTATGGCACTGAATAAGCAATTTAATTTGGGTAGATTTGTGATTTTCATTACATTAGTTTAACCTAACCATGAGCTACTGACATTTTTCCAATTATTTAGATCTGACTTTATTTGAGTGAGAAGTGCTTTATAATTCTGTTCATGCACAATATAAAGTTTCTGGGTTTGATTGGGAGAAAGATCCCAGGTATTTAATGTTGTCTACAGTTATTTTAAATGAAATTTCTCTTTCTATTTCTTGGTCTTGGGTTTTGTTGTTTATATATAGAAATATTTGAGACTTATGTGGGTTTATTTTATATCCTACTACTCTGATGAATTTGTTAAGTTTTTGTTTCCTCCCCCCCCCCCCAGGATAATGGTGTTAAGTGACTTGCCCAAGGTCACACAGCTAGGCAATTAATAAGTGTCTAAGGTTGAATTTGAACTCAGGTATTCCTGACTCTAGGGTTGGTGCTCTATCCACTGCACCATCTAGCTGCCCCAAACTTATTAATTTTTTCAAGGAGTTTTTTAGATGATTTTCTTAAGTTCTCTAGGTACACCATTACATCTGCAAAGAGTGAAAGTTTTTGCTTCCTTTCAGTTTCTTTTTTCTTCTCTTATTGCTATTGCTAACATTTGTAATACTATATTGAATAGTAATGGTGATAATAGGTATCCTTGTTTCACCCCTGATTTTATTGGAAATGCTCTGAGTTTATTCCCATTGAATATATTTATTGATGGTTTAAGATAATACTATTTATTCCTTTAAGAAAAACTCCACTTATTCCTAAACTTTTGAGGATTTTTAAAAGGAATGGCTATTACAATTTTATCATACACTTTTTCAGCATCTATTGAGATAATCATATGATTTCTATTGGTTTGTCTAATGATATGCTTATTATGTTGAGTGTTTTCCTAATGTTGAACTATCCCTGGCTGCCTGGTAAAAATTCAACCTGACCATGGTATATTATCCTAATAATAATTTGCTGTAGTCTCATTGAAAAAAATTTTATTTTAGCTTTTTATATCAATATTCATTAGGGAGATTGGTCTATGATTACCTTTTGTTTTGATTTCCCTTTTGTTTTGATTCTTTTTTTTTAGAACATGACTAATATGAAAATGTGTTTACATGCTTTTAAATGTACAACTTATATCAGATTTCTTGCTGTCCTGTGGAAGGAAAAAGAGGAGGGAGCAAGAAAAATTTGAAACTCAAAATTTTATTAAAAAAATGAATGTTGAACACTATCTTTCCATACAATTGGAAAAATAGTATTACGTGGGAGGGGAGAACGAATTAAAAATAATTAAAAATAACGTTGTAGTGAGCCTAGTTCCTTAAACTTTCTGTAAGTTTGTCAATATTCTATAGCTGTTGGAAGGGAAATTAAAGCCCATGGAGAAACTGATGATCTGAGTAAAAAATGTAGGAAAGACTGGGCATGTGTATGATTTGTTTTATTCTATCAGGATGGGAATAACTATGATGAGGAAAAATTGCCCTCATCATGAAAGTATGGGGAGTATGGCTAAAAAAGTTAAGTTTGACAAATTCATAAGCTCAACAGCATCTCATTAAAAAACTTTGCATGTGGCAGTCTGAGGGTAAGATGCCTGTGTCCTTGCTGGTGCTGTGGTAGAAGTAGGAATTATAGTGGGTTTTATAGACTGACATGTTGGCAGAGACATAAAAATAGGAATCAGAATTTCAATAGGAGGAGTTATCGAAATATTCAGTTCTATTCACAGATCAAATAGAATGGATATGTGATTGGACAGGAGACCTGAATGTTCCAAGATGAAAACAATGCAAATGGTCAAGAAAGAATGGGTCATAATGTTTAAATCACAAAAAAATCCATTGAATGTTGGTCTTGGCCATTATTTCCACTGAAGATGGTGAAAATATTTAACTTGATTATAATCATGGTCATGAAAAATAATGTTTTCAATTTTCCAGTTCTATGGGTAGAGAAGAAACTGATAAATATCAGAAATTAAATTTAATCAGGGTATGAACTGATATATGACTGAACGTGTTTGTCAGAAGCTCCTAAAGTGATACTGTGAAGAAGATTCTGTGCCAGATCTTGACTGTATACTAAAAAGTTTCAATACAAAAACAGAGACATCACCTTGCCAAAAAAGGTCTGCAAAGTCAAAGTTTCTATTAGTAATGGAAAACTGAGTACTGTAGATTTCTTTGGACAGTAAGGAGATCAAATCAATAATTAAAGAATTTAATTCAGACTAATCACTGGAATGTCAAATACTAGAGCTGAAGTTTACATTCTTTGGTTATATAATGAGAAAATGGGACTCATTGAAAAGATCCTATTGATGGGAAAGACTGAATGCAAAAGGAGAAGGGAATAGTAGAGGCTAAGTTGGATAGAGTCATAGAAAGACTGATCATGAATTTGGATAAACTTTGTGGAATAATGTAGTATAAAGTGTTCTGGAGTGCTATGATTCATAGAATAACAAAAAGACTGATGTGACTGAATAAAAAAATCTAAGAAGAGCTTGTAAACACCAAGTATAAAAAGTCTTAGGGGCAGCTAGGTAGCACAGTGAATAGAGCAACAGGAGTTCAAATCTGAACTCAGATACTTAATAGTTACCTAGCTATGTGACCTTGGGCAAGTCACTTTAACCGTATTGCCTTAAATTAAAAAACAATTTTTTAAAAGTCTTAGAGGAAAGTGCATCAGTGACCAGGGAAAGGAAATGAGAGACTTTGAGAAATTCAATACAAAGAGTGAATATTCTCCACTGTTCCTATGGATCCCCATGTTATTCCATTTATACTTCTTTTATACTTAAAAAAAAGTGGGAGGAAGTCAGAAAAAGAAAAAATCATCTTAGAATTTAAAGACCAGCATCTATGGCAATATATGAAATAGAGTACAGGTAATTGGAATAATTGTATGACCTCCCCCCCCCATCACACATAAGCACTAAAAAAGCAGCCTCATTTTGAAATTGAATGTCTTTTAAGCTTGAAAAATTTAATGTGCCCCAAATAAAATGCATTATCTTTCTCATTCATACCCTTTCATATATCCTTCTTCTTTGATATCCCCAATTACTGTTAAATAGACCATCATTATTTTTTTCAGTTATCCAGGTTTATAAATGTCATGTCATCTACTACTTATTATTTTTAACAGCATATATCCAATAGGGAAGCTAGGTGGCATAGTTGTTATAATGACAGACTTGTAGTCAGGAAGACCTGAATTCAAATTTGATCTCAAACTTTTAATAGCTTTGTGACCCTATATTATTCATTTGACCCTATTTTTCCTAGTTTCCTCATATGTAATATGAGCTCAAAAGGAGATGGAAAAATCACTGGAGTATATTTCCCAAGGAAACCTCAAATCAGTCACAAAGTGTCAGAGGTACTGGAAAAAACTGAACAATAATAAATTCAATTGACTGTCAAAACTTGTATCTCTCATATCAAGACCCTTTCTCTCCTTTAGCCATCAATCTATTGCCTAGCCTCTGACCCAGACTTACTCCAAATCCTTCCAATTAATCTTTCTCACTTAAGTCTCTTCCCACTCAAATATACTTTCACCTCAGCCAACAAAATGACTTTTCCTTAAGTACAATTCTAACCACATTGAAGTCTTACTCACTAAACTTTATTCTCAGTTATCTTCATTAGTGTACTTTCCAAAACTAACTTGATTTCAATTGTGTGTATGTGTACATACAAACATGTGTGTGTATAGATCTACACTTACGTCTCATTAAATGTCAGCTTCTTGACTGTAAAGAAACTGAATGACATTTTTTCCCTTAGGGCTTAATACAGTGTTTGACCAAAGGCAAGACCAAAGGCCTGTTGTTTGACTGATTGACCTATTTAATGGTAAATTTATTCTGTTTTACTCTGGTGAACAGAAGCTACACAGAAATAGAATTTAACTAAATATAAGAAAAAATTCTAACTATTTAAATGTATTACAAAATTAAACATGTTTCCATGGCAGATTATATTCCCCACAGCCAAATGCTCCAAATAGAGATTAAATGTTAACCTTTCAGGAAAGTTGTAGACAGAACTCATGAATCAAGTAAAAAGTTTGGAAAAAATATAACATAATGGCTGTTCCAAATGGAAAATTCCATTATCTTAGTTTCTGAGTAATAGTTTAAATTCTGAGTATTTAATACATCATATATTTCTTCTAAAATCTAATTTATATTATATAAAATTTATAAAATGATTTTGGGGATCTATGCAGCATCATTCTCTGAAGTACTGAATTTAGTGTTTAAGTTAATGTTAGCACTTATCCAAATGAACTATCCAACAAAAATAAGGGTTTTTGGGGGGAGTGAAAAAATTCATATTCATGAAAAGTGATACAAATTTGAATACACAATGTATTAGTTATTATAATTCATGACATGAATTGTAATTAGAATATAAAAAATATAAATGCAATATCTTGGATATGTATGAATTGAATAGAATTCATTTAGGACTCTAGCCCTGGGCAGCAATTGCAATTTTCTTTCTGAGATACTTATGTCTTCTCTTCAGTCTATTCATTAAGGGGACAAGATTCCATTGTTTGTAGTAATTAAATTAGAAAAGAAAATTGCCTGAGCAATGTCTTTAAATATTAATTTTTTAAAAAAATCAAATTATGATAAGCTCCTTTTCTTTGAAACTTTGCTTAGTTTTCATTGACTTTTGTTGAAGCCATTTTGGATATTAAATTGGAAGTCCATGTATTAATTTAATTTATACAAATAGCCAAATTATTTCCCCTTTGTTATGTCAATAATCTTCTATAATAAATCAGAGAATCTTTATTTCACAGTCATTAATATTTTGAGAGCAAAACATATCTCAACCAAGAGATCTAAAAGTGGAATTCAGGCTAAATACCAAGTATCAGCAGATTTTTGTCAACACTGCCTTCTTTATTTGAAATAT